>NW_028134891.1:0-99225 GCF_964662115.1 Mustela nivalis | reverse complement strand
CAAAATCATCTTCTCCCACTCTCCTTGTGTTAATTCACCAGCAGGCGTGACATAACTGCCTTCAGTAATCACTTATCACACATGGTAAAGATATATGCAATCTTCCATTAGTGCCATCTGCCATCATCCCTCCTGAACCTTAAGCTTCAGTAGGACATGGTCCATGTGGATATTGCAATCAATGGGAAGTTTGGTGAAATATTAAAACATTGTCAAAAACCTTGGTCATATAGAGATATAATCAAACACCAATGAAAAGTGAATTGATCTTATTTTTGTTTAATTTGTGATCATCAGGTTATTATATGATTTCAAAGGCATCTTATTATGCTGTTTCCAACACTACTTCCTTGAATTAAAAATTTCTTCAGGTTTCTTGCAAAGAAGCCCCATAAATTTCTTGAAAGAGAGTGTTTATTCCCTTAGGAGTATGAAATATGTATAATTCTATCACTTAAAATTATTTATACATGTTTATTCAGCTACATTTCCAAAAACAGTGGCATTATTTTCATTATAGAATGAATAACTATTGTTATTTTAATAAAATTGTCTTAGGAATGAGAACATTAGATTTACTGACGTTTCAAGTGAGGTTTATCCTGCTTTCTCCTTTGTATTGGAAGAAAATATTCAAGCAAAACAAATAACTGTTAGATTTTTATGTAGATTTCTTTATTTCTCTTAATATCAGTATAAAATTAATTGTGAATTTATTAGCTTGACTTTTCTTTATGAACAGATTGATAGCATATGTTATAAAAATAATCATTTTAATGTTAATAATTACTGAGATCAATTTACACACTTAGAAAGCGCACATGTCAAAAGAAGATAAAAGAACCCTCATGAACTCATGAGCCCATAATCTGGAAATATTACTCTTTTTTTTTTTTTTTCTTATTAATTCCTACACCCAGTGTGGGGCTTGAACTCACAATCCTGAGATCCAGATTTGCATGCTGTACTGACGAACCGGCCAGGTGCCCCTGGAAATACTTACTCTTAAAATTTAGTTTGATTATTTTCCAGATTTTTATTTTATTTTTTTTAATTTAATTTTATTTTCTCAGTGTTCCAAGATTCATTGCTTATGCACCATACCCAGTGCTCCATGCAATAAGTGCCCTCCTTAATACTCACCACCAGGCTTACCCATCCCCCACTCCCCTCCCCTCCAAAAGCCTTAGCTTGTTTTTCAGAGTCCACAGTGTCTTATGGTTCATCTCCCCCTCAGATGTCCCCAATTCACTTTTAATTTCCTTATCCTAATGTTCTCCATGCTATTCCTTATGCTCCACAGGTAAGTGAAACCATATCTCTCTGCTTGGCTTATTTCATTCAGCATAATCTCCTCCAGTCCTGTCCATGTTGATACAAAAGTTGGGTGTTCATCCTTTCTGATGGAGGCATAATATTCCATTTATATATGGACCATATCTTCTTTATCCATATGTCTGTTAAAGGGCATCTTGGCTCTTTATACAGTTTGGCAATTGTGGCCATTGCTGCTATGAACATTGGGGCATAGATGGCCCTTCTTTTCACTACATCTGTATCTTTGGTGTAAATACCCAGTAGGGCAATTGCAGGGCCATAGGGTAGCTCTTTTTTTAATTTTTTGAGGAACCTCCACACTGTTTTCCAAAGCAGCTGCACCAACTTGCATTCTCACCAACAGTGTAAGAGGGTTCCCCTTTCTTCACAACTTCTCCAACACTTTTCTCCTGTCCTGTTAATTTTGGCTATTCTGACTGGTGTAAGGTGGTATCTCAGTGTGGTTTTGACTTGAATTTCCCTGATGGCTAATGATGATGAACATTTTTTCAAGTGTCTGTTGGCCATTTATACGTCTTCTTTGGAGAAGTGTCTGTTCATGTCTTCTGCCCATTTTTTGACATGATTATCTGTTTTTTGAGTGTTAAGTTTGGGGAGTTCTTTATAGATCTTGGATATCAGCCCTTTGTGTGTAGTGTTATTTGTGAATTTCTTCTCCCATTCCATGGGTTGCCTCTTTGTTTTGTTGACTGTTTCCTTTGCTGTGCAAAAGCTTTTGATCTTGATGAAGTTCCAAAAATTCATTTTCGCTTTTGTTTCCTTTGCCTTTGGAGACATATCTCGAAAGAAGTTGCTGTGGCCAATGTTGAAGAGGTTACTGCCTATATTCTCCTCTAGGATTTTGATAGATTCCTGCCTCATGTTGAGGTATTTTAATCATTTCAAGTTTATCTTTGTGTATGGTGTAAGAGAATGGTCAAGTTTCATTCTTCAATACATAGCTGTCCAATTTTCCCAATACCATTTATTGAAAAGAATGTCTTTTTTCCCACTGGATATTTTTTCCTGCTTGGTCAAAGATTACTTGACCATAGAATTCAGGGTCTATATCTGGGGTCTCTACTCTGTTTCACTCGTCTATGTGTCTGTTTTTGTGCCAGTACCATGCTGTCCTGGTGACCACAGATTTGTAGCAAAGCTTGAAATCAGGTAATGTGATGCTCCCAGCTTGGCTTTTCTTTTTAAACATTTCCTTTAGCGATTTGGAGTCTTTTCTGGTTCCATTTAAATTTTAGGATTGCTTATTCCAGCATCTTGAAAAATCCCAGTGGAATTTTGATTGGGATGACATCATAATATAGTATATATATATGTGTATATATATATATATATAGTATATATATGTATAGTATATATATGTATATATATGTATATTTGTATATATATGTATAGTGTGTATATATATATATATATATATATATATATATATAGTATATATCTATAGTATAAATTGCTCTGGGCAGTGTAGACATTTTAACAATGTTTATTCTTCCTGTTAGCATGAAATGCTCTTCCATCTTTTCGTGTCTTCTTCAATTTCTTTCATGAGTGTTCTGTATACTCATGAGTACAGATCCTTTACCTCCTTGGTTAGGTTTATTCCAAGGCATCTTATCGTTCTTGGTACTATAGTAAATGGAATCAATTCTCTAATTTCCCTTTCTGTATTTTCATTGTTAGTATATAAAAAAGCAACTGATCTCTGTGCATTGATTTTGTATCCTGCCACATTACTGAATTGCTGTGTAAGTTCTAGTAGTTTGGGGGTGGAGTATTTGGGTTTTCCATATAAGTATCATGCCAGCCATCTGCAAAGAGAGAGTTTGACTTCTTCTTTGCCGATTTGAATACATTTTAAAAAAAGCTTTTTAAAACTTTTATTATTTTGTGGTTTAATCACAACAGTGCACATGTAAGACACTTTTAACACTTAAAATTACAAAGTGAATTTGGGATACCCGGGTGGCTCAGTGGGTTAAAGCCTCTGCCTTTGGCTCCGGTCATCATCCCAGAGTCCTGGGATCAAGCCCCACATCGGGTTCTCTGCTCAGCAGGGAGCCTGCTTCCTCCCCTCTCTCTCTGCCTGCCTCTCTGCCTACTTGTGGTCTCTGTCTGTCAAATAAATAAATAAAATCTTTTAAAAAAATTACAAAGTGAACTATAAAATAAATATTTTCACATGCCATTTTATAGATTCCAATTCTGTGTGCTATAATATTGCACAGCCCTTATATGTTACTTAGGAACAGATATGATGAATATGCTGCATTTATAATATATTTCACTGGTAAATGAATCTTCAAAAAGTTTTTAAAGTTTTATTATTTTAGATGTTGAGATGGTGAATATATCTCTGTGAGCATTTTGACCATATATCTATTTTCAGATATTTCAAAATTTATCCATTCATTTTAGTTATAATAGTTAATTTAATTAATATGTTGAATCTCACAGAAAATTATGACTTTATTATTATCATAATTTAGTATTATCAAGGTAAGCTTTTTTTAAAACTTAAATTTAATTAATTAACACATAATGTATTATTTGTTTCAGAGGTACAGGTCTATGATTCATCAGTCTTATATAATACCCAGTGCTCATTACAACACATACCCTCTCCAATGTCCATTACCCAGTTACCCCATCCCTCCACCGTCCTCCCCTCCAGCAACCCTCAGTCTGTTTCCCATGATTAAGAGTCTCTTATGATTTGTCTCCCTCTCTGGTTTTGTCTTGTTTCATTTTTTCCTTCTCTTCCCCTATGACCTTTTGTCTTGTTTCTTAAGGGTAAGTTTTAAGGTGATGACTGGTTGAATAAAAGCTATATATATATATATTTTTTTAATATTTATGGATTTCTATTTTAACTCCAGTATAGTTAACATACAGTGTTATATTTGTTTCAGATGTAAAACCTAGTGATTCAACAATTTTATTTTTTTTTTATTTTTTTTTTAATATAATTTTTTATTTTTTACAAACATATATTTTTATCCCCAGGGGTACAGGTCTGTGAATCACCAGGTTTACACACTTCACAGCACTCACCAAAACACATACCCTCCCCTAAAGATTCAACAATTTTAAATGTTACTCAGTGCTTATCATAAGTGCACTCTTTAATCTTTACCATCTATTTTACCCCTGACCCCCACTTCCCACTCCCACTCTGATAATGACTGGTTTGTTCTCTATAGTTAAGTGTTTATTTCTTGGTTTGTCTCTCTCTCTCTTCTTTTTTCCTTTGTTCCATTGTTTTGTTTCTTAAATTCCACATAGGAGTGAAATCACATGGTATTTGCTTTTCTCTGACTTATTTCACTTAGCATTATAGCTCCATCCATGTCGTTGTGAATGGCAAGATTTAATTCCTTTTATGGCTGAATAATATTCCACTGTGTATATATTCCACATCTTCCTCATCCTTTTACCTCTTGATGGATGCCTTGGTTGCTTCCATAATTTGGTTCTTATAAATAATACTACAATAAACACAGGGGTACATGTATTACTCTGAATTAGTGTTTTTGTATTTTGGGGGTAAATACTCAGTAGTGTGATTACTAGATCATAAGATAGTTCTATTTTAACTTTCTGAGGAATCTCCATATCACTTTTTGCAGTGGCTGCACCAGTTTGCACTCCAACAGTACATGAGGGTTCCTTTTTCTCCACATCCTCACCAACACTTGTTGCTTCTTGTGTTTTTGATGTTAGTCATTCTGACTGTGTGAGGTGATTTCTTATTGTAGTTTTGCTTTGCATTTCCCTGATGAAGAGTGATGTTGAGCATCTTTCCATGCATCTGTTGGTAATCCATATGTCTTCTAAAAGCTGTATTTTAATTTACCGTATTTATTTATCATGTTTAAAATCCAATATCAATTTTTTTCTTTCTTAAGACATATTATTTATGGACATTTTTCCTTATGATATCTTATATAAGGTCAATGGATCTTAACAGACGCAAAATAGAGTTCTTGGAGATGAATTATTTGTAATATCAAAAGAAATAATTATATCACTTTTGATAATATACAGTTTGCTAAAAATGAATCAATGGCCATAATGGACAAGCAAAATTTAGATTATTCAGTTCTAGTTCTAATTTCTTGTATATTAACTGTAGTTTATGATTTGGGAACTTATAAGAGTATGTGATTTTTATTTTATCTGTCTTCTAAATGCACTTGGATTGTACACTATTTGAACATTACTCCTATATCAATGTGATACTGAGAATTATTTCAAATAAGTCTTTGCTAACATAATTAATAATAGTTAATTTTATGTGCCAGTTGAAGAGATGCCCAGATATTTGGTCAAAGATTATTCTTAATGTGTCATCTCTGAGAGTGTTTTTAGAAGAGATTAACATTTAGATTGGTAGAATGAGTAAAGTAAATCACCCTCCTTTATAATGGCGGGCTTCACCAAATCAGTTCAAGGCTTGAATAGTACAAAAGTCTGACCCTTCCTTGAATAAGAGCTAAATCTTCTTGCTGGACTGTCTTTGAACTGAAACATTGCCCATTTCGTTACTCTGCTTTTGGACTCAAATTGGAACACCAGTTCTTCTTGGGTCTGGAGCCTGACAACATTCAGATTAGAACTAAATCCTAGCATTCCTCTGTCTCCAGCTTCCTGACTCACCCTGCCCTGATCTTGGGACATGCCTACCTCCATAATCATGTGAAACTTCGTTTTCTCTGGAGAATCTCGACATATAAATATGAGGACCATCTTAAAGAATCAGCACAAGTCTTTTAGAAATGTTTATTTAGATATACAGATTTGGGTTTTATTTAACTTACAAAGCAATATACAAATCATTGAAATTTAATGACTTAAACTATATCCATACCATAAAAAGATAAGGTCTAATAAGGAGAGTGTAACAGTGTGGGGCTTACTCATCTTAGAGTGAATAAGACTTAGAAATATTCACTTCTAAGAAAAATTAAATCCACACGATCAAAAATCCATATGTGTGCCTATGGACTATTCTTATTATTTTTCACAATCATGTATTTATTCATGTCAAAAACTTTGTGTTGAATTGTGTATTAGTTTCTGTCGAGTAATGAATGATTACACACACACACACACATACACACATACACACACACAAAGTCAGAGATATATATTAAGTGTTTATGTCTTGTTCATGGGTCTCTCTGGGCAGTTCTACCACATGTCTGCTCCATGTATGGCTACCAGCAACATGTTCTTTTAGAGAGCCTAAGACGAAGTCCCAAAGATAATGTACACTGGTTTTTCCCTTTAGCTTAGTATGAGGCCTAAAATTAAAATCACATGCTGCCTCGACATCTGCTGATATGGGGAGAGCCTCAAATGTCAAAACCGTGTTTCCCACTCCATCTGCAACCACAGATAAGGTCACTTAGCCAAACAAACTTCCTTTTCTCAGAGACCAGCTAAGCATCTGCTCATCCCTTTGTAGCAGGTATCAGTCCATTCCCTACCAGTTCACCCAATTATACAAATAAGCCAGTCACATTCTCTCAAGGACCCAGGACGCACTTATCTCTCTTGATACAACAAAGCCTACTTCCCACAGCCCTGGCTGTTCACTCCATTCCCTTGTGTAACCACCATGTGGTCCTAATATGGCATAAAGTACTTTCTTCCACCAGACTGAATATATGTGACTAATAAACTGCCATCAGTTTCATCTGTCCAGGTTTGAGTGTCATGTATTTGGTCATCTCTATAACCCTATGGCAGGAATCCATCCCTTAGCAGTGGAGTGAATATGAGGAGATTAAAATATAACATATCATATATAGGTTTATAAAAGTATGAAGTTAAATGTCATATGTTATGTATTTAGGTATTTTGCAGATTTTTCCCTGACAGTGAGTTCAATACAAGCAGACATAAACAAGAATAACACATGAATCAAGTAACACAGAGAAATACATTTATAGATTTATAGTATCAGTTACTGCCTTTTAAAAAAATGTAATATCTCAATATTGCTTCTTACCACACTTCCCCCTTAAATTATACCATCTGCCCTAGTTCTCTTCTCACAGTAATGAGTGTGTACTTCTTCCTATGGTAAAGCTTTAAGAACTAATGATATATTATTTGTTGAATAATTGAATTTAAATTAGAAAAAAAAAAAAAAAAGAAAGCGGGCAGCTGGGTGTTTTAGTGGGTTAAATGTCTGCCCAGGGCTCACATCATGATCCCAGTGTCCTGGGATTAAGCTCTGTATTGGGCTTCCTTCTCAATGTGAAGTCTGCTTCTCCATCTCCCTCTGCTTGCCTCTCTGCCTGCTTGTGCTTTCTCTCTCTTCTGTCAAAAAAACAAACAAACAAACAAACAAATAAAACGTTAAATAAAATGGTAAATAAAAAATTTTAAAAATGTTAGGAGCGCCTGGGTGGCTCAGTGGGTTAAGCCTTTGCCTTCAGCTCGGGTCATGATCTCAGGGTTCTGGGATCGAGCCCTGCATCGGGCTCTCTGCTCAGCGGGGAGCCTGCTTCCTCCTCTCTCTCTGCCTGCCTGTCTGCCTACTTGTGATCTCTATCTTTCAAATAATAAATAAAATCTTTTAAAATAAAAAAAAATTAAATGTTAAATAAAAAATAAATAATACATAAATGTTAAATAAAAAATAAAAAGAAACAAAAATAACAAATTAAATTAAAGTCATGGTATTCTAAATATATGCTGAAAACAGGCTTAAGCATCTAAGAATTAGGCCTTTACTAACAACCATAGTCTTGGAAAGAATGAAAATCATTTCCCATCTGGAAAACAGTCTTGTTTTACTCTGTCACTTGAGTTGTAAACTGGAAAGTTTGACCAGACAGTTTATGACCAAACCATTTGAGGCTCTGTTTTATGTATTTTTCTTTAGCCAGTAACTTAAATAGTACTTACTGTGTTATAAGGCATCTAGACATGTTATAAATAGTAGCATCCATAAATGAGTTATTTCTCTATAATATTTCAAGTGTTATTTTGTCAATTATCAACATTTATAAACAAGTGAGAAGACAATTGGTCTTTTGTTTGTTATGCTTGTACAGATTTTACTGTTGAAAAGCTGATATTGTATAAACCTATTTATAGATTAATCTTATACGTGTCAAAATTATTTTACAAAATGTGTATGTATTGAGCTCTCTTGACATCCAGACTTCTGTATCAGTATCATTATCTAATTGTCTACTAGTGATACCACTTTGGTCTACAGAACCATAATTTCTAGCCTGTATTATTTCAATAACTTCCTAAGTGATCTTATAGCTCTTCAATGTTCCCCAGAGACTATTCTCCATCTTCTGCTATATTCATTTTTTTTTGAAATGCAAATCATATTATGGCACCTCTCTGCCCCAAATTCTCCACTAGCTTCCAATATCACAGAGAAAGCCAGATGCTTATGTATGTGGTTTCCAAAGCTGAGTACACTGGAGTCATCTAGGTTACTTTTTAAATTGTCTTTCACTGGACCTTAGCCCAGATCAACTGAATCAGAATTTCTAAAGTTGGTGACAGGCAAGGTTATTTCTTAAAAGTCCCCCAGTGATCTTAATGGACATCTAGGTTAAGAATTACTGACAATTGTGATTTAGTTCCTCCTTTTTTCTGACTTTACCTACCACATTCTTTCTTACCTATTCTACCGAAGACATTATGGCTTTTTGACTAGTTGTCAAACTATTACTGCTCTAAGACCTACACACAAAAAAAATTTCCTGCCCTGAGATTAATAATTTAAATGTTTCTAGCCTGATCTTTCTCTGGTTGCACTGTTCTCCCTAAATGGCAATCTGCTGCAGCAGAGAATGTGCCAACACACATATCCATTTTAGATCATACTGTAGACTCCTGGAATCCCACAATCACCCACCAAAAAGCACCTAATCTCAGTCCCAGGTCCTTCACAGGCCTCTTCTCTGGATCATCTTCACCAGGGTAGTCCATGCCACAGGTGTAATCACTCAAAGCAACTCTCTGGATGACTATTTTGTCCAGATCCACTGAGAGTTGATGGCCTATAGCAATGAGGCTGTGCATTTCCATTGGTATTCTATCTGGAAAGCAACAAAGATGCAGGAGGAAAAATGATTGGGCCATATATTCATCACAACCAAGGCTATGTCAGTAGTCATAAATCTCTGAAATTTATGTTTATCCACCAAAGTGTGCTGAGAGAGCAAAGGTGAGGGTTGGAATCACCCAAACCCACACTGGAAGATCAGCCCCTCTAGCTTTCATAGGCTCTGTGTTGCCAGCGTCCCACCATATTCAGTACTGACACCTTAAGATCAGGGAGTAATGAAAATGCAATCAGTGGTGTGCTCTTTGCTTGAAGCACTCGAACCCTGAGACGGGGACTTCGGATATGAAGCATGACGTTATCAGCCGGCCTCAGTTCCTTCAAGTGTTAGCAAAGTTCTGAAACTGAATGATCAGAGCATAATCCTGAGTATGATTTTTCTTAGGGTCCCATGAAGACATGCAGAAGCTCTGGAGGTCTCTGTACTTTTGAAATTGAATTTTCGCAGCCATGTCACGGGGCCAGTGGGGGGGGGGTGTCTCTACTTCATCTGGAAATAGCTCTTCCAGTCTTTCTTATTTGTATTTCTCCAATATTGTTTTCCTTAGCCTTTTCATCCATTTTCTCATTATACAGATCATCACATGTGGACTCTGCTGTAGTCAGTTTCACATTCCTCCCCCCTTCCTCTTTACTAACCCTCATCCCAAGATTCCTCATCAATAGAATCCTCATGTTCCATACCATCATATTCACCTTCCCCACCACTTGCACCATTCTCATCCCAAATCAATTCAATTTGGTAATTTGCTACACTTCTGGGAACCTTCTTTACCACCTTGGAACTTGCCTTCAAAAAGTGATTTTACCTTGTTCAGCTCCTCTTTAGTGGGCCAGGTTTGGTCTTCTTCCTTCAGATCTGGGATAACTTTTATTTACAAAGATGCTTGCTTGTCTATCAGGGTCTGCCTTTGCTAGGACCTTAATATCTTCCTCCATACCAGCTACAGCATCCACTGCACAAATATTGATTGTCAAGATGGTCCTTTTGGGATTTGACCACTCTAGGATTTAAAAGGAAAGGGTCCTTCAGAGCATTTATCTGTTTCATCTGGAAATCACCTTGTCCAGTGATATACAGCAAGCTATTCACATTCAGAACTGGCTCACGAACAGAGCCTCAGATTTTCAAGGTGCCCACCAAGTTCTCCTCACTAGGCACAAAGTCAGCAACATGGGCAGTCAGGTAGGCCTGTCAAACTGGAAAGGCAAGATGTCATTGCTTTTGGTTAGCCAGCTGCCGAACTAGCATCTTTCTCTCAGGTTGAGTGTCTACAGGAGAAGTTTGTCATCAGGAAAGCACTTTTCTACTGCTTTACTTAGCTTCTTTCTGGCATCTCTGTTTCTTCAGAGGGAGGCCAGAAACCCCTTCAGTGGGAGGCCAGAAACTACTTAGACAACTAGTGTATAGGTGGGAAGGCCCTGAGCAAACAAGCAGGAGAGGCAGTGATCCCCAGCCTTCTAGAGGATCAAGTTAAAAAAGGATGGTATCTGCCACTTTCACCATGTCTAACATAGTGCAGATCCCAGGGCCTTGAAGTGGTGAATAACCACGGATGTTTTGAGTATGTGTGGGGAGTGCCTAACAAACATAAAGCTAGTAGAGCTTCCCTATTCATTCACATGTACTGTTCCAGTGTCCTTAGCCTGAAACAGCAAAGGTCCTCTAACAGGGAAATCCTATTGTGTAGGGATAGCACCAGTACCCAATAAGGAGGGCCATCCTTGCTGCCCAGCCGTCTCTTCTCTGCCAGAACCACCTCTTCTTCTGGTTTCAGAGCTTGCTGGCATGATGCCTCTGGTTTACTCTGCTGAGCTCTTTTCTCACCTTCTTGCTTAGGATTTTCAGTGCTAGACAGCCTTTGCCATCCTGCTGCACAGATCCCAGATTCCAGTGCTGCCTGGATTTATGAGTTTTATTCTGCTGCCTGAATGGGTCAGAAGAGTGGGCTACCATGACACCACTCGGGTATACCCAGTCAGCCTGTGTCAGGCTGTTTTAATCAGAGATTCCAAACCTGTAAAGATCCTTATGGGTTTATGGGTACCAATGAAGTCTATGTAAATCTGTATCCCACGCATCTGCTGCTGTCTCTGAAGTCCCACAGTGTGCACAGTTTGGAAAGAAAATGAGCATGACATAAAGTGAGGAAAGAGTAATGGCGAACTGGAATATACAAAAGTGAGCTGGAACCTTGAGGTAAAACTCCCAATGTTGATGATTTAGACAACCAGCAAAAAATGCTGATGCACTTGACCATGAAACGTTAAAAAAACACTCCCAGGATTTGGAGAAGCTGCAAGAAGACCTGGCGGGCAGTAAGGCATCTGCAGCTTAGCTTCTACCCCAGGTCCACAAGGCACGTCAACACAATGTTGACATAATTTGTATGTCACAAGAGCACCTAACCTTACTTGTTACACATTAACATGCTGCTGTTTCACTCCGCCTTCTGAATCTTCTGCAAATTTCTCTAGGTTAGGCCAATGTTAGCCCAGAATTAAGGAGAGACAGAAATCTGGAAGGGAGACAGTTCTAACTAAGCTGAATCAACATAATCTAAAGCTTCCATAATCAATTCCTTGTCATCTTGACCAATATATACACTATTTTAAACTGCACAAAACTTCCAAATAAAGGTAATGGAAAAGTGATGCTTCATCTTTAATGATGCAATTATCCCTCATAACAATAAAAAACATGCTAATCTTTTCCCAAAGAGGATACAAATCATTTTAACTATTTTGGTGTAAAATATATTCCTCTCCGAATCACATTTTCTTCAATTTCTTATAACTCAAATTTTGAGATTTGAGGTCAGCTTCCATTAACACTTCTTGTGTTTAATAGGAGGGGGGTGAGAGAGGGAAAGAAGTAAATATTTTATACATAACCAAATATCCTAACACTAATATAAGGAAGAAATACAAATAACTATTGTAGTCCTTGTTTCTGCAACTATTCATGTGGCCATAGCCAGTACTTATAACTATCTTCTTTTCCTGTTCATTCATGACTCTTCTCTAAGTTACCATGTTAGCTGGTTGTGTCTTCCTGTCTGATCAAACCTTCATTCCTGAAGGTTATAGGGCATTAGCGGTCCTACTGACTTTGGGTTGTTTTAGTTCCAAATTAATTTTAAGTACAGGATGTACAGGAGTACCAAAAGGCACTCCCGGTTATCACCTGCATTCCAAACAATATTCTCCTTATACCACTGTAAAGTAGCAACCTAATTTCCTAAGAGTCCAGTAACCCTTAACCTAAACAGCTCACTTGGTAGAGTAAAATTCTTTAATTTTAATTCACTGTCATTAGGAACCTAAAATGGCCAGGTGGAGAATTCAAATTGCAATGTATTAGAACCCTTGTTGAGTCCTGTGGTGAAAGCATTCTCCCATGGGAACTAATAACTGCATTGTAGAACCCAAAGTTCCATACACTCAAGGACAGAAAGTAAAAATTTCACTAGTGTCATTTCCAACCTTGGTAAAAGAGCTGGATGAGTATGTCCAAATGATCGATCTGTTGCCTATTAAATCCAAAACTCTCAATAAATGTCATGGTTCTCTCTTATTTGTTGGAGGAGCCAGATGCAACAACTCATCTTTACAAGCTACCCCAGACTACTAACACTAGAAAGCAAGACGAAACAAGCATCACATCTTGTATTTGTTTGTTTATTTATTTATTTATTTTTATTTGTGGTTAGGATTCAGTACAGTGATGCAGTCAGGATGCACAGCTAGACCATAAAGGAAAAACACACGTGGAATCTGGATGAATCTCTGTGTGGGCTTTCTTATTCTCTTTTCTGTCTATGAGGGGTCACACAGAATGCACTCTTCTCCCATCAGCAGAACAGTAACAACATATGAAATGTTGTCTACTATAAACACCCATTAGAGACTCAGGGCCCAAGACTTTTACTGGGGACTAACCACATAAGCACTCTCTTTGTGCCACATACCAAAATTCCAGACTCCCCGAAGGAAAGCAGGTATTTATGATTAAGGCACATTGCTTGTGCAAATGGTCTAGGCACTAAGAGCCACCCTAATCAATTAATCGTTGCCTGGAAATACTCCAAAAACCCGGTTACCAGATGCCAGCCAGGACCAACCTTCTAAGCAGGCTTTTTCTAAGAAGAGCCGTCTCAGGTTGACTACATTAACTCTTCTCTGCACAGTACTTATCTGCTGTATTACAACCAATGTTGATACCAGAATATTCCCAGGCCAGATAATCTTTCAGGACAGGATTCTTCTGCCACTTCTCTGATATTTGTGGGCAAGCACCATGTCTTTTCAATTCTTGACACCAAACTCCTTCTTAAGGCAGTTAAGCAATAACTCATCTAGATTTGTACATTTTAAGTGCATCCACAATAACTTAAAGAGTAACTCATGCTCATAAAAATACGATAAAACTATGAAATAGTATGAAATTCTGAAAAATAGTCATAACATATTTCTACATGAATGGAGCATAATGAGGAAAAGGGGAGACTGATGCTGGATGGGGTGAGAAGAATAAGCTGGACCCAGAATCTGTAGGACTATATTAAGTAAGATACACAATCAACATTTATTACACAAATTTGATATGTTAATTGTTTTAAGTGTGAGATATGCAGAATGTAGTTCACATTTTAGAAACTCTCTCTTCTGTGACTGGAACGGGCCTCCAAAAATGATGGAATGTAGAGACTAGTCAGGAGGACATCATAGTAGCTAAGATAAGACATAATGATACTTTTAACAGGATTTTATTCTTTGAGAAGGAAAAAAGTGGCTGCAGGATATATTGGAAGTAGAACAAAAAAAATAGGGTGTGTTATACATATTGAATTTAGAGGTATATGAGTGGAAAACAAATCAAGAATCTCTCCTTGGTTTTGATCCCGAGCAACTGTGTGAAATGTTTGGCCACTTTCTGTGATGAAAAACCTGGGTTAGATATAATTTTGACAAGGAGTTAAAGACATGGGAAGTTATGTTTGGAAATGTTAAATACAAGATTACTGTATACCATCCAAGTGAAGATATTGATTAGTTTAAACCATATAAAATTCTCTCTCTCTCTCTTTTTATTTTTTTTGTAAGCTAAAAGCTATCTAATGTCATCAATTTCATGTGGTTCTACCACCTAATAGTACATACTTGTATATATGAGTCTGGAGCTCAAGGAAAAGCTCAAATTTAGAGAGAAGTTTGGGAAGAATTGGCATATTGATGTTATTTGAAACCATGAAACTATATGAAATCATATAGGAACAAAGTATAAATAAAAAATGAGCCCATAGGTAAGCTAGGGGCACAATAATATTCATAGATCAAGAATAGATGGGAAATATAAGAGGCCTCAGGAAAAGCAACTGAAATGAATTTTTTTTTAATTATTTCCTTGAACAAAATAGAAAAACAGTTTTGGGGGGTCTGATCTTTTGGCATTGCTGTTTTCCAATTCCTCTCACATTAGTAAGATAAATGCAAGTTTCTGAGCCACTGTGAGTCTGAAAAGTTGGCTCTTGATCCAAAAAGAACCATAGTAAGTCTTTTCAAATTTTTGCAGCCATAGTATTTACCTACCTGCACTATTTCAATGTTTTATATGCTGCTTCAACTTCTACCAACTATTCCATAAAGTATTGACAGTTTAGACTAAAAAAATACACAGTCGTAATATCTTCCTATATTATTTTTGAAAATAAATTTGACAGAGATTTTCCAAACCCATATTTACTTCATAAATGGTGCAATGAAACTAAGCACTCAACTTTTTCTTTTCTTCACTTTATTGTTGACTTTTTCATGTTTATATTTGGAAGCTTCATCTAGGGCAAATGTATACTTGTTATCTAAATTTAGAGGGCATCTCTCAAATTCCTTACAGTTTGTTGCAAAAACAGAAATATAACATGTGAATGGAAGTCATTTGGGATGATATAAAATTGACCTAGAATGAATTTGGATAACCAGACTGAAAAAATGAACAATAACAAGGTAACTGGCCAGCAGACAACAGGCTACTGGAATAAACTGATGGGATGCCACTCCGGGCATTTCACACTGGAAACTCAATTTTGCCATCTCTCACAAATGCCACCATTGAAACCTTGACTTTGTCAACTTGAATAACCTCTAACTTCTCTTTAAATTTGTGAGTCTCAATAGTCAATGCCTAAATAAGGAAGATCTGATTCAACAACCCAAGCTCCTATATCTAGGACTTAATAGAGTGTGGGCATAGAATGGAGCCTTGCCTCCCACCAGATACACCATGAAACTAGGGATTACTTCTAAATTTAAGAGGTGTTTAAATTATAGCTAATCAACAAGTGGCAGTTATCTACTATGATGAACTTTTTTCCCTCACCATCTGCATATATTCCTCTATTTATACTTATAAAACAACTGATTCCATGTGACATAATATGTTTCTTACACCACTGAAGCAAATTCTACTTCCAAAGGAAGATGACCTAAAATTTGATTAAGTTTTGCATCCAGTTCTACGTACAGACTCTTTAGGAAATCCTTGTTCTGCTATGGAAGGAAGTTTGCTACAATATAGAAATAAATACAAAAACTAACAAGGAACTAAAAATGAATAAAGATTATAGTCTGTGATGTTTAAAACAAAACATGAGACTACAGTACATATTTACAAGTTGCCTCCTCAATCACCCTTTTCAGATTCTTCTGGCATTGAGGCAGCACCTCAACTTTGTCACGTTTAGTACCCACTGGTATGGTCTATACTTTTATTAAGGAGCATCTGTGATTTTGATTGTCCTGCCTCTACAAATTACAGTAACATTTGGTACTCTATGTTGTACTAGTGAGTACTTTAGAGGATTATCTGAGTTTTATTCATATTCCTTATTCCATTATGTAATACTTATTCCTCTGATAATGAACATTAATCATACCAGTCGCCAGTCAACATAAATACTCCATTTGTCTTCTGACCTTATTGTATGAGAAGCTGCACTGGTTATGAGGCAATCTTAGCTTCTAAACCAATGCAGTAACAATCAATGCAATTCAATGTGTATTTTTGAAGCAGTCTTTGGAATGCAAACTTTTAAATCAGTTGAACCCAGAATCATGGGAGTAAGTACACATTTTTTCTGTAAGTATATATTTATGCATAATTCAACTTCTACTCTTTGTTTCCTATTGTATTCTATTTATGGGAGCAAATTTTAAAATATTTTTTAGTTAAAAGGTTTTTCTAGATGAGCAGGAATATATAATAGTAATACAGTGTTTTTTCCCTTCTTTTAAAATGAAGAATTGACATGAAGAATTGTATTATTTTCAGGCATACAACATAGTGACTTGATATTTATATATTTATATAAGTTATGAAATAGTTACCACAGTAAGTCTAGTTACCATCTGTCACATACAAAGTTACAATATTATTGATTATATTCCTTATGCTGTACATTATATCCCAGTGTGTTATTTATTTTATAACTGAAAGATTGTACCTCTGAATTTCATTCTCTTGTTTCATCTACCTCTATCCCCAGGAACCATCAGTTTGTTCTCTGTATCTGTGAATCTGTTTCTGTTTTGTTTTGTTTGTTCATTTCTTTAATTTTGTATATTTCACATATATGTAAAAACATATGGTATTTGTCTTTGTCAGATATGTTTCATCTAGCATAATGCCCTCTAGGTCCATCTATGTAGTCCCAAATAGCAAGATTTCATCATTTTTGTGGCTGAGTAATATCACATTGTGTGTGTGTGTGTGTGTGTATACATATACCCATATGTGTGTATATATATGTGTATATATACACATTTTCTTTATCTATTCATCTTTAAATGAACATTTATGTAGATTGCTTCTGTATCCCAGTGCTTGTAAACAATGTTGCAACGAACATAGGAGTACGTATGTCTTTTTACAATAGCATTTTCATTTTTTTTCAGATAAATACATATAAATGGAAATGCTGGAAGGTATAGCATTTCTACTTCTTAATTTTTTTCTTACAAACCTCCATGCTCTTTTCCATGGTAGCTGTAACAATTTATATTCCCACCAACAGTGCTTGAGAGTTCCCTATTTTCCTCATCCTTTCCAACACTTGGTATTTCCAATCTTTTTGATCCTACTAGGTATGTGGTGGCATCATTTTGGTTTTGATTTGTATTTCCCTGATGGTTAATTAAATTGAGCATCATTTTTTTTGTGTCTGTTGGACATCTGTATACTCTCTTTGGGAAAATGTCTGTTAATGTCCTCTGCCCATTTTTTAATTACATTTCTTGGTTATTTGATACTGAATTCTGAGTTTTTTATGTATTTTAGATGTTAACTCCTTATCAGATATATCATTTGTGAATGTCTTCTTCAATTCAGTAGATTGCTTTTTCATTTTGTGATGGTTTCCTTGCTGTGAAAACGTTTTTTAGTTAGAAGTAGTCCCATCTGTTTACTTCTGCTTTTGTTGTGGAGACAAATTCAAAAAATATTGCTTAGGCCTATGTCAAAGAGCTTACTGCCTAGTTTGCCTCTAGGAGTTTTATGGTTTCAGGTATTACATTCAAGTCTTTAATCCATCTTGGCTTCATTTCTGTAGATAGTATAAGGAAGTAGGCCAGTTTCATTCTTCTGTATATATCAGTCAAGTTTTTCCAATA
The DNA here is from genome assembly GCF_964662115.1 of Mustela nivalis. Taxonomy (NCBI): domain Eukaryota; kingdom Metazoa; phylum Chordata; class Mammalia; order Carnivora; family Mustelidae; genus Mustela; species Mustela nivalis. Next base: position 81,116 of record NW_028134891.1, on the reverse strand, counting down.
TCCTTTATTGAAGAGACTTTTTGTCATTGTACATTCTTGCTCTTTTGTTATAGATTTGTTGGCCACATAAATATGGGTTTATTTTTGGGTTCTCTATTCTGTTCCATTAATCTATGTGTCTGTTTTTGTGCCAGTACCATACTGTTTTGATTACCAAATCCTGCAGCATAGTTTGAAATTCAGGAATATGATACCTCCAGCTTTCCTTTTTCTCAAGATTGCTTTGACTATTTTTTGGCTATTTGGTTGAAAATTTCCCATATTTTGATTGTTAACTTAAAATACATTTTACAGCCTATTGGACAGAGTCACGTGTGACTCCATACTGAATCTTCAAAATCCATATGTGTTTATAAAGTTATTCACTTTTAAGATATATGAGAGTACTGAATGTCATGGACACCGGTTGATGTTTTTTTTTTTTTTTTTTTTTGCTATATGGGTAATTATTTGGTCAGGTACTTATCTTAAAGAACTTAAAGAAGGCCTAATACATGCATATGCATATAATTAGTGGTGCTGGATGAATGATGATGGGCAAAACAAGCAAATGTAAATTTCAGTACTCAAAAACTGGAGTCGGAACACCTGTTTGGAGAGGTTGAAATCTGGGGTGTGGGCCCTAGCTATAGTGAAATGAGATATTTGAAATAAAACATTTGTATTGTACTTAGAAATTCTCTCTTGGTTGGGAAAGGGAGAGATACTAAATATCTAGAGTGACTCAGATTGAATAGCATTATGTAGTCCCCCTGTTGCTTTGGACAACAGACAGCAGAGACTCTGGCGATAGTAAGTGATCATAGGAAGAATAATAGAATGCATGCATGCTATACTTGGTTTAAAAAAATAGCCTCAAAGATAGTGTATTAGACTATAGCTCTGGTGGTCTAATTGGAGACTACTTTTAGGGAATTTGTTTTAGTTCTCAAATACCAAGTAATAAGTGCTTATCCTGATCATCTGTGTAGTTGCCGACCTCTGAGATGACCTCCAGTGACCCTGCACCTCCCTGTATTCATACCACTGTGTGTTCCCCTCCTAGCTGGTCCTAGGGTTGATTTGTGTAACCAGTAGAATATGATAGACTGATGGTATGTTGCTTTTGAAGTTAGTTTATGAAAGGTATTGTCGTTTCCATCTTGGTCTGTCTCTTTTGCATCACTGACTTAGGGAGAAGCCAGTTGCCATGTAGCATATGTCAGTGCTGGAACGCGGGTGATAAACAACTGAGTCCTTCGACCACTGACCATATGAGTGAGCTATTATGAAAGCAGAGGCTCTAATCTCTGTCAGACTTTCATATGACTCCAGCCCCGGCTGACAGCTTGACAGAAATCTTATAATATAGCCTCCTGAATCAGAATCAGCTATTAAACCACTGTCGGAATCCTGATCTTTGTGTGAGCTAATATATGTTCAGTGTTTCAGACTGCTGAATTTGGGACAGTTTTATACAGCAATAGAAAATCAATTAAGTTTGTTTGATAGATTATCTAGAAAACTTTATAGAGCTATATTGATAACTATTGCTAGAGGTTCATAGTCCTGCTTACGATTTTTGACCATTGATTTAATCCTTGCAGTATCAGGCTTAATGAAGATGATTAATTTTTAGTAATAAACCAAAGAAAGTGGGATAGATCTTGTGATAGAAGTTTTAGTATGCAACAGCAAGAAAAAATTAAAGCATAATTAATGTCTGTTAGTGTAAAAAGAGGCTTTAGAAAACCACAATGAAATCATTTGTTTGACCAAAAAACCAAATGATTGGTTAAAAGTTGAGCTTTTGGTTCACACCATGTTTGGCTTAGATACCTAATTAAGTCCTTATAGGTCTTACTTAATTGCTGAATTATATCTAATAAGATGGCTTAACTAATGGATTATCTAATTCTGATATGATTTTTTAAAATTCCCTATTAGTTGAATTTTTTCCAAGATAAATCTTAACATTTGTAGTTAAAGTAACATGGTTTTCTCTATACTTTTTCCTCTTAGTAGTGAGCACAGAGATAGGTATTTCTATTGTAGATGCATACGTTTGTGCATAGGGGAATATATATCTATATTACCATTGAATGAAGTTTTGCAAATTATACCAATTTATTTTAGTATTTTACTCTAGTTAGGCTCACTGTAAATACTTTTTGAATGGAATTTAATTGTATTGCTAACCTCTGATTGACATAGGATTCCATTATTTTAACAGCTTCCATCAACTTCCTTAAATTCCTTTGAGGGAAATATGTTGTTCCAAAGACTGTGTGAAAGAAAAATCACCTGAAAGGCAGAATGAATTCTAAAATGCCAACTCCTACAGTTTCTATTTTAAAGAAATCTTAATAGTTATAAAGAACCACTTAGAAAAGATATAAATACATATATCTCTTTCTTCAGGTCTACTAAGCAAATTAACCCTAAAAATACCTAGACCTCTCAGTTGAGTTATGACAAGGAGCTAAATCATTTTTAGGTGTGTGTGTGTGTGTGTGTGTGTGTGGTGTAAAAGCTGATAATAAAAAGTCTTTTATTTGTAATTTTTTCTTGCATATTTTCATATGTTTGGTTTTTGTTTTGTTTTAGGGAGAGAGAGAGCATGAGCAGGGGAGGGGTAGAAAGAGAGGGAGGGAGAGAGAATCTCAAGCAGGCTCCATGCTCAGTGAGGAGCCCAATTTCCCCACCATGAGATATGACCTAAGCTGATATCGAGAGTCAGATGCTTAACCGACTGAGCACCCAGGGGTCCTTGTATGTGTTTAAGAAATCAGGTGACAGATATGTGAAAGTTTTGTAAATAGCAGCAAGCCTTGGAATCTAAGACAATGCAAAAATATGTGGCGAGGAAAATGCTTCAGTGACAAAGGTATCCTGTCATTGATTAAGAGGTCATATAACAAGTGACTTAGCTATTTGGAAATAACGCAGAGCAAAAAATGTTGGGGGCAATTTACAATAAACAATAGAAGAACACATACTAGAATCCAGGTGTTTGCTCTTCCAACCTAGTCTTTGGTTAAACACAGAGATTTTATGGTGGTTGGATGATTTAACTAGAATGCATGTCTGGAAATGAGAGCAATGTCAATAAAACAGGTACGTATAGTATTGTCACCACTCTGTTTTCTGTGAAGGATAATACAGGGAAAGCTTAGTACCAAAATGTTTATTATGATGATGCTTATAAGTAGTAGTTAATCACTACTAACAGTAGTGACTACCGCCTGGCATTGAGAAACAATGGTTCTATGTGCCTACCATTTACAAAGCTAACTTTGTATTTTTGTCAAAGGAGATCTGTAGCTTAAGAGAAATTGGTAGGTATTGCAATTAGGTATTACAATTAATTAGCAGTGTTCTCCTATTCTCCAACAGCATAAGATCATTGCAGTTTCTACTTACTCATACGCCAGGATTTTGTAGGTACATTTATAACGGTTTTTTTTTTTTTTCTTAAACCATAGCACCTGCACCTAGAATCTCACAAAATGTTTGTTATGCTAAATATACTTAAGCTTTTCAGGTTTCTGCTCATATACTTGATATGTGTTGTATGTTAAATAGCAGTAGGGACAGGTGTCACAAATTAGCCTGTTAAGTTTGCTGAGCTTAAAACAAAATACTGCCATGTGTCTTCTGCATTTTAAGAACCTAACAAATACTATGCTTGGAGGTGATTATTTTTAAGTGTTCTTCTTCTCTTCTTTGCATTTCATTCTGATGGAATACCTTCTGCTTCTATCCATTTCCATTGATTTTGTCCCTCTTGCAAGCCCATGAAAGAATATTTTCTAGCTAAAAATTTTCTTTTTTTAAAGGAGTTTTGGCTTGAGTTTGGCATAACTCTTGTTTGAATGACTGATATTGATGGTGGTTAAAATGCTGAGATTATGTGGAGACCTTAATGTTGTATCAAGTCACATTTAAATTTCTTTTTGTGTCTCTTTTACATTTTATATGGGCATTTAAACGTCTGCTCCCTCAGCTAGGGAAGCTCTGCCAACAGAAACACAGGGAGAGCATGAACATGGATTTTTCTACTCACCTGTATTCTGCATTCTGTGTGTCTGACAAATCTGAATGATGTGACTCTGGGGCAAGATCTGAAACTAATTTTCTGTATTTTACTTTCTGTACTGCCACATTAATGTGGAGATTTTATGGATGTGAGTGTGTGCGTCTGTATGGATTGATAAATTTATAACATAAATTTAAACATTTAGGGGCGCCTGGGTGGCTCAGTGGTTTGGGCTGCTGCCTTCGGCTCAGGTCATGATCTCAGGGTCCTGGGATCGAGCCCCGCATCGGGCTCTCTGCTCCGCAGGAAGCATGCTTCCCTCTCTCTCTCTCTCTCTCTGCCTGCCTCTCTGCCTACTTGTGATCTCTGTCTGTCAGATAAATAAATAAAATCTTAAAAAAAAAATTTAAACATTTAGCATGTCACTTTTTCTTCATTTTCTTTTTCCCTTATTGTTTTTGAAGGCTTTATATATGTTTAATTTATATGCTTACTTAATCTCAATATTTCTGAAACTAGTATTAGAACATGAACATATTTAATGCTTATATTTGTTTATATTGGCTACAAGAACCAAAAAATTAAACAAGATTTTTTTAATCCTCAGAAATATTTGAAAATAATAATTTTAACCAAAATTTGATTATATCTCCTCAATTGGCCTTTCCCCCCTGTTTAATTGATAAGCAGTGAATTCTAATTATTAAACTATTGGGTTTGCAAAAGTCTCCTCCTTGTAGAATGACAGTAGAGAGAAGAAAATGAATATAGAGAAGCAGAGAAGTGGAACATACACCAATCTGTGTTTGTCTTCTGTCAGTAGCTATAATTATAGCAGTACAGATATTTTTAGATAATAATTCTATTCAGTTATTTCTAAGATAGGAAATACTAATTCAAATAAGTATGGTTAGAACCAAGGCAATTTCTTTCTCTAACTTTTAAGTACCCATAGCATTGCGAAACAAAGCAAAACAAAGAAAGCACAAGGAATATGTAGAGGGAAATTTAATAGTGAACAAATTTGAAAGCTGAGAAAAATAGGACAGAAAATGATCTTCAAGGATCAAAATAGAGAAGAGTGCATACTTTGCTCTCAGGCTTTGGATATCTGAAAGGAAAAGCACTAAGAAAGCAGGTGTTGTATTAGACAAAGAACTGAAAAAAATTTGGAAGCATGAGACTTTCACTAATTTCAACCATACATGAACGCCTGGATAAACTGGGATTCTAGCCAAATGGACTGGAACAAGGCAACAGAAACAAATCATGCTGTGCTTCACTGAGGATATTAGCAGCTTGATAATTGTGCCTGAAATGCGTTTCTTTGTTTCTGTCTAATTGCCATTAAATTCATCATTTCACACAGAAGTTAAGGCCAAAACTCAAGGAATATTTTGAGTCATGTCACTTCATTTTAGGACTTGTTTTATCTGTTTAAAATCAACTAATTTTTCCACCTTACAAGCTATCCATCTGAAGGGAATGATTATAAATGACCTGAAAAATTACAAAGACGGAAGCTGGGAGATCTGTATTGCTGCCTATTTTTCTTTTATCCCTTTATTCCTGGTGTGAATTTTGAGAAACATATCTTCCCACTTTGAAGATGGAAATATAGGTGCGGGATTAATGATAATTTTAAGGTGTAGCTAGTAAATGGCCGTTGAAACCAAATTTCTGATTCTAAGTGATGTGCTCCTTCAAATATTCAATGCTATTGAACAAATAAATTGCCCATACATTGAAGTCTTTAAAAATTATTAATTGTGTAACAACTTCAGAATGTATCTCCAAAGCAAGACAGAAAGGAGAAGTAAAATTAGCAAGGTGTCAGGATACATTGTCGATATAAAAAGCTCAATCATATTTCTCTGTATTATTAGTAAAATGAGTCTTGATACACAAATCCTATTATAAAAGAACTAGGGATGCATTTATGGGGATATATGCAAGATATGTACATTGAAAACATGAAAACATTGCTGAGGAACATCAAATAAAACTAAATAATTCAAGAGATACAGCATGTACATGGTTTAGAAAATATAATGGTAGGATGTCAATTTTTCCCAAACTCCTCCATAAATTTAATGGAACACTCATCAAATCTTAATAGCTTTTGAAAATAAATTCTCCTGCCAGTGGTGTTGGCACTGGGTAAAGGAGGCCTCTAAACTCGGTAAGTGTATATAATTACATATGCCCTGGACGTTAGACTCCTGGAAAAAGGTAGTGATGGCAGATAATGACAGAAGAAAACAAAACCAATATTTTCAGTCTTAGATTTACTTAGGTTTCCTTATCATCTACAGGAAATGTAGTTGTAACATCGGTAAGAGAACTGAGTTTTTGGCAGTTGCTTCTCCATGGCACCAGTGCTGGACAGCACATCACTTCTCTGCTAAACAACAGCGTGGCCAAGTAATTCTCTATATCCTTTCAATTCTCCAGATTTTTCCTGCCAACACTGGCACCTGCCATAAAGTACAAAACTAGCCAGCCCTAAATCTCTGCCTATAGCAATCTAAGTCCCGCAAGTGTTGCAAATCTAAAGCATTTACCAATTTATTTACCAAAAGAGACAATTCTTTATGCAACTGATTTATTATATTAGCTCTCTCCCAACATGCATCTTCCAGTTAGACTGTCAGCTTGGAGGTACATCATTTTTCTTTACTTGAGTTGAAATAAATCATATTGCTGTTCTACCTTTGCAATTTACTCAAGTTGCGATATTTCTCTCAATATTATGATTTGGTGTAGAATTAAAATATGAAAATTGGAGAGTTTAATATCTAAGCTATTTAAAAGAATCAATATTTTTAGCAAGTCAGGCATAATCTGGGGGTCATTGCCCAATTTTAACATTTTTTTAATCCCTACAAACCATTTGAGAAGAGTATCGTTTATAGCGGCATAACTGACTGATGTCGGGGCCTCTTTCAAATAGAACACTCCATTATGAACATTAATTTCCAAAGTGCTTGTAGGCATACTTCATTATATGCATGACCTCCTTCTTATTTAGAAATAGTCATACATATTGAGCTGTGTAAAACCATTCCTATCCAGTCTTATCTCAGTCCACACAAAAGCCTCATTGGAAGGGGACATGAAGAGAGTCTTTCATCCTGTTTGGCCTGCCTGCCTTCTTTTCTCTCTCTCAACAATTTGAATCAGAAACCGTAGGTTCAGAGAGTTTAGCTGGTTGATGAGGAGTATGCATGGGCCTAGCAACCTTGCATAAATCTGAGATAGTTCTGATGGGTCTTCCTGACTACAGAGTTCCCTGTGAGGTCTTCTGAGCCTGCTTTTTGTTCCAGTTCTCTGCCCCTCCCAATCCTGTTTCCTTTCCTGTACACAGGTAATGATCTGAAGGTCACACCTAACAAGCTTCCAGGTCGCTACTCTCCATCTCAGAGTGTGTTTCTAGGAACGTGCAACAGCTTTCTATAAGAAAACAGATTTCTAAAGGAATCATTAGGCTTATGTCTTTTGGTTTTGTTCCCTATCTGAAAAACCAATGTCACAAAGCTTTTCCCTTAATTTCAGGAAATACTGGTGATAGTATAAAAAAAATTAAAAATCCAGAAATCTACAGTGAAGAACAGTGAAAATAACCATGGGCTTGGAGGCTCATATTCTAGTCTAGCTATCCTGGAGAACATAGAGAAAGATTAAGTGTAGAATTCCATGTCCTAAAGAAGATATAGCACAATATCTTTCACATGCAGTGCTTTAACAGATTTCTAGTATGCCAAATATAAAACCTTTCATCATGAAGTAATCACAACATCTACATTATATCAGTTCAATAAAAAAAATTAGATTATTTATAGTGGTATTTGAAATGAGGGACATAGAAGAGAGAAAGAAACCATTCAGAAGAATTTTAGTCACAAATCTCTATTTTAGAGATTTCTTTTTTTTTTCAGATTTTTGAGACATAATTCATTTGCCAAAAGAAGAAAGCTGCAATATGCTAAAAGGTGAAATTGGACTCCTATCTTACACTATACACAAAAATCAACTCTAAATGGATTAAAGACAAATTTAAGACTGGAAACTGTAAAACTCCTAGGGAAAAAGCTTTGTGACATTGGTCTTGGCAATGATCTCATGGGTCTAACACTAAAAGCACAGGCAGTGAAAGCAAGATAAGCAAGTGAGAGTCTATAAAGCTTCTGCAGAGCAAAAGAAACAATCAACAGAGTGAAAAGTCAACACACAGAATGGTAGAAAATATCTGCCAACCATGTTTCTCATAAAGGGTTAATTTCTAAAATATATAAAGAATTCCTAAAACTTAACAACATAAAAATCAATCAATGAAAAAAGGATTTGAATAGACATTTCTTCAAAGAAGACGTACAAATGGCAAACAGGTTTAAGTAAAGGCACTCAACTTGAGCAACATGTAAATACAAAAAGAGCTGTGACTTTACTCCTTAAAATGGCTATTATCGACTCCATCCCCCCCCCCCCGAAAAGGCAATTGTTAGTGAGGATGTGGAGAGATTTGTATGCTTGTACCCTGTTAGCAGAATGTAAAAAATACAAAATGTACAGCCACGTTAGAAACAACATGAAGTTTCCTCGAAAAGACTCTATTTCAAACATACTGGGAGTAGAAATTGCCCTAAAATTCTATTGGTATTGTAAAAGTAAGCCTAAGAATAGTAAGCCTAAGACAGAGAGAAATCACAAGTAGATGGAGAGGCAGGCAGAGAGAGAGAGAGGGAAGCAGGCTCTCTGCTCAGCTCGATCCCAGGACTCTGAGATCATGACCTGAGCCGAAGGCAGCAGCTCAACCCACTGAGCCACCCAGGCGCCCCAAAAAATAATTCACCCAAAGCTCCAAGTGGCGCATACTGGCACCTGGATATAAAACTCGATTGATCTCTTTAGTATAGAAAGGATTTTTGTACTTGTCCTTATTACTGTTGATCAGCGACCACAAAGATACCGTTCGTTCTGTAACTTTCTGTTTCTCTCGCGCAGATTCACAATCCTTCAGCAGTCATTCAGGTATTCTTGTTTGGTCTGTTTATAGACAGAGTGACCATAGAATCTGTCATTCAAACCAAATAACTTTAAATGGAAATGGGAAACCATTACTAATTATGCAAAAATGAAAGGAATAATCGAGGACTATACTCAGCAAACCAACATATATTGTCTGCATTATTTATGGTGTTTCCAGGCTGAAATATATATTCAGTGGAATATTACTTGCCTTGACACATGCCCTGATAAAGAGCAATAGGCTCTCTTTAATGTTGGAGGCTGATAATGTTTAAACACAATCATGGAGGCATAGAATAGAATGAAAAAAAAAAAAATCTATCTTGAATGAGTCCATGATTTAGTGTTTTCTGGAAACTCTGAAAGACAGCCTCATGACATTGATGCTTCTCATTATCACAAAAGGAATAGAATAAGAGAAACTGAGCAAATTTTAAATGTATTCATTGTTGGAAGATTAATAAGGAATTATTTGGGGTGCATAAATATTTTAGCAAAAAAAAATCTTGACTTTTTATGGCACAGAGGTAGTGTTGCTTTACTTCTGTGATTTTATTTCACTGTGTATGACCTTTATCAAGACTTCTCAAATACTCCTAAAACTATAATCACATGGAATTTTGAAAAAAAAAAATGCATGCTCTGATTCCGGAGGTTTTGAGTAAGGCTTTAAGAATCTACATTTATAAGAAACTCCCAGTAACAGTACTTTGAGTAGCAAGAACCCATGTTAAACACTGGAGACATCTATTATTTTAAAGCTATTTACAGCCAGTCATTTCAGGCAATTCTAAAAACAATGAGATATTTATCTTAGGATATCTTTGGGAGAGCACAGTGTTCCTTGTCCATAAGTTACTCAATTTCTGACAGGGCCAACACCCTAAGCAGAAATATTATATCTTTCCTATATTTTTATATTAATAAATAAAATTGGTAAAAATATTAATAGCAGCTTACCAATTATAGCATTTAATTGTTTACAAAGTACTTTTATATTGGTTAATCTGATAATCAAGGGGAAAGCTGATTTTTAAAAAAAAACAAGTATATCTATATTTAGACAATCAATATACAGTAAGCTTAAAATGAATACTTTTAGAATATTAGAATATTAATTATTTTTATTTTGATAGTTACACTCAATCTTTTAAATGTCAAATGCTAAAGAGTTAAATATAAAAACAATGTTATTGGGGTATTTGTGGGGCTAATAAATACCAACTTCTGGGGCGCCAGGGTGGCTCAGTGGGTTAAAGCCTCTGCCTTCAGCTCCGGTCATGATCTTGGGGCTCTGGGATCGAGCCCCGCATCGGGCTTTCTGCTCGGCAGGGAACCTGCTTCCTCCTCTCTCTCTGCCTGCCTCTCTGCCTGCTTGTGATCTCTGTCTCTGTCAAATAAATAAAATATTTAAAATATAAATAAATAAATACCAACTTTCTTTGTTACCTGAATTCAAAACCAATTAAAAGATAGATTCAAGTTGGGACACCTGGGTGGCTCAGTTGGTTAAGCCTCTGCCTTTGTCTCAGGCTATGATCCCGGGCTCCTGGGATCGAGTCCCATGTCGGGCTCCTTGTCCTGTCGGAGCCTGCTTCTCTCTCTGCCTCTGCCTACCACTCTGCCTGCTTATGTGTGCTCTCTCTCTGACAAAAAAAAAAAAAGATAGATTCAAGTCTCAGACAGATGGAGATTTAACTATCTCCTTTGTTAGTAATGAAGTTGACCTTGAGACACATTTCTTAGGCTATGGTTTATTCATCTTTACTCTTCAATGAAACACCTTTGTTTACCCACTCGCTGGCACAGAATAAGACTATATAGGTCTCTCCAATGGGAATGGCCTATCCTTTATATTATTGAAGCAAAGAGGGTAGTCCTGAATATAATCTCAGAATAGGCAGCAGGTAAGAAGAATGGGGGGGGGAGGAATAGGCTGCTTCCTCTCTTAAACCTATTCACCAGCTAACTCACTTTTCCTCCCCTGAGGAAGTAAGTGAGTTAGTAAGGGAGTGGTAAGTGATGGAGCGTAGAGTAGCCTTGAATCTTACATTCCTAGTTATATCTCCCCATGGTATGGAGGATAAATGTTACTTACAAACCTGAAACTCTTCAGACTTAAGTAGAGAACTTAACAGAATTCTGCACACTCATCTGAATAAATTTGGTAAGTAGTACACATCAAAAAGAAAAAAAAAAGATGTTTTTAGGTAATACAGAAAATACATATAGTACTTTAGAGTTAAAGTACATTTGCTGACATTATCGCATATTTCACAACTCTGGTAGCACAGTGCTTGGCTCATAATAGAGCTAAAAAAATTTATGTATTTTTATTTGAATTATTATAATCCTCATTTTGTATAGGGAACTAATATTCAAAGTTGTAATTGCTTATGTAACTAGTAAGTAATGGAATTGAAGCCCAAACCCATCTCTGGTTCTACCCCTAGTACTATATATCTATCCTAATACACTGAATTTACAATGTTTTTTGGTCAATAACACCTTTTTGAAACCACACAGTGAAATGGTTAGTTGTAAATATATAGTCTCCATCTAATAAAAAAGATAAGTGATTTTGTTTGGAGTATTTATGAGAATGAAATGAGGTGATTAAAATGAGAGCTCTTATAGGTTTTCTTTATTTTTTATGAGTTTAGTTAGATAGAATTGTGACCAAAGGCCTGGGCAAATGGATTAAATTGTTCTAGCTCAGTATTCTGTTTCAACTATCTATAAAAATTAATTTTCTAATCTACTCTGAAAATAAAAATAATGATAGCTCTCATATAAAGAGACTGGGATGTCTTTTTTTTTTTTTAAGATTAATTTATTTTAGGGAGAAAAGAGAGAGCATGTGTGTGTGCTTGTGGGGGTGGAGGGACGGGCAGAGGGAGAAAATCTTCAAGTAGACTCCCCTCTGAGTGGGGATCCCAAGGCAGGACTCAATCTCAAGACCTATGAGATCGTGACCCACAAAATCACCACCTGAGCCAAAATCAAGAATCTGATGCTTAACCAACTGAACCACTCAGGCACCCCAAGAAATTAGTATGTCTTATTGAAATAATAAATGCACAGTGCCCAGCTAAAACCACTTGAATGGAACTCTTCTTTCTTTGCTACCTTCTTTCATAAAGTATTTCGATGATTTAGTTTCATATATATCAGGCAATAAAAATACAGATTCTATCCTCAGAAGACTTACAGTTTAGTGAAAAAAAGAGGCCTTAATCAAAGATTAAGGCATTACATAAAGAAATACAAACTTTCAATTATGTTAGGTACTAGTCAGGACATATCTTCATACTGTAATTTAAGGATTTGTCAAGAAAGATTTGCCTGAGAAAATAATAACTGAGTTGTGGCCTTAAGGAAAAGCATAATTTGGGTCACCTGGGTGACTCAGTCCGTTAAGTGACTGCTTTTGGCTGTGGTTATGATCCCTGGGACCTGGGATTGAGCCCCACATTGGATTCCTTGCTCAGCAGCTCAGCAGGGAGCCTGTTTCTCCTTGCCCGCCACACCCCTTGCTTATGCTTGCTCTCCCTACCCTCCCTCCCATTCCCTGTCAGATAAATAAAATCTTAAAAAAAAAAAAAAGTAGCATAATTTAATTAGCTAAAGAAGGATCCTTGGAAAGACTCTTCCAGTAAAAAAGACATTGGGGAGAAGAACAACAGCCAGTTCAAGGCAGCTGGAAACCAGAGAAGATTACAGAACATCAGGTTCAAAACATGACATTACATGCTAGTAGTAAATAACCTAGATCCAAAAAAATGTAGTGAAAAAAATAAAACAAAAAACCCCCAAGAAACCAAGATGTGGTTGGCTCATGAAATAGGTAGACATTACCAGTTGCTAAAGCTAATTTAACAACAAATTATATTTTTACTATTTTTCACTATAATTATATAACTAATATTTTGATAATAAAGATTATTAGCAACTTTATTCTAAAATGTATATCCTACCATTCAATTCACTAATTACCTTTGTAACTAATACTGCAAGTGGACCATATAACCAATATAAACAATTTCTTTCTTTTTTTTTTTTTAAGATTTTATTTATTTATTTGATAGACAGAGATCACAAGTAGGCAGAGAGGCAGGCAGGGAGAGAGGTGGAGAAGCAGGCTCCACCCTGAGTGGAGATCCTGATTCGGGGTTCGATCCCAGGATCCAGAGATCATGACCTGTGCCGAAGGCAGAGGCTTTAACCCAGGGAGCCACCCAGGTGCCCCCAATATAAACAATTTCTAACAGAGACTATAGTGAGCCAGAATATTTGCAAAAGTAGACAATTAAAATGCAGTACATATGGCTAACAGGGGTTAGGCAAATTTATTAGGAACACAATACATATTGCCAACTGTTTTGCTACATATTTAGCATCTCACTGAACATATTGGGCAACTGATGACTTGTACTACATTCGTGGTCATAGTCAGGTGTGCAGAAAGGTGAGCATTTCACACAAATTCATTAGCAACACCTGGGATCCCTGGGTGCCAAGAGAGCATAGTAAGCAGGAAAATAGACTGGAATAAGAATGACTACTAAGAAATTGAATGGCTTCTTATCACCTTATTTCACATAAACTATTATAAAATGCTCCAGCTGTCAAGTGATGGCCATCTTACCAGGTGGAGGTTCTAGAACAGTAATCTCACATTGTAAATGATCTTGGATAAATTCTATCAGATTACACTGGACTATGAATGGGACATTTTATTTATGAGCACAACAAAAAAAACAACATAAACTCTGATTTTACCTTTCTCTCTCCTTCTTTTCTTTTCTTCAACCTTTCAAAATCTGGGATGTTAATGTATTCCAGTCCTATATGTAATTTTGACTTTGGGTTACAAGCAGCCAGAGAGTTTTGTAACAATTGTACTGAACTTATATTGATACTGCAATGAGTGAGAGAGAACTTTTTCAAGGTTCTCCAAGTACTACAGAATACGTAGATTCCAGGTTATTTGACTAATTTAGAGAAATTGGCCAAAAATAAAAAGACAGATATAAATAAAAACAACAGGAAAGTGTTTTAACATGAATATGATACAGAGAACATAATTGTATGCAAAACTTTAGAGTAGGAGTGACAATATTTTAAATTTCAAGGATTTCATTGTTTTTCTACCAATTCCCATGTATTTACTAAGCAATAATCCTCATATTTTCCTAGTTTAATTGAAGATTGACAACTACACACTCAGAAACTGTATTCAGAAACCTAAGAGAGTCAGCCTTCTTTCTCTCCTTTAATTAATAAAATCACTGATACTTTCCAATATATTTAAGAATGTCTCTTAAATCTCTTAAATTATTTAAAAATGTCTCTTCTATCCATCACCACTGTAAACTATCATCCCCCAAACAACCATTGTCTCTCCATCAGATACATCTAATTCTCTATCCTTTCCTATTTGCATTCTCTATCTCTGTTTTAATCAGTTAACTTTGTACACATAAGACCTGCATTACGTAATTTACATCACAACTATACTAAATGCTTCAATAATTCCCATTATACATGAAATGAGATCTTTACTACTCACCATCTCACCCATGTCACCCTTGCCGACCTCATTTCTAGTCAACATGCTCCCTGGTAAGTACGATCAAGCCATCCTGGCCGCCCCATTCCTCTCCTACACTATCTTTTCTATAAGCAGTTTTCATAGACCGACTTGTCTTAGCTCCACTCTTACTATTCTCCGTGCCCACTCATTCTACCCTCCAGATCTCAGCTCAAGTCTCCTCTGCTTGGGAATGCTTTTTGTGAGAATGCTAGGAAGGTATGTCCAATTAAGCACTCTTTTTTTCCCTGCAGCTCAAGGCAGTTACTGAATTTTCTTGCTTTATTTATGGTTTTGTGTATTTTTTTCCCTCTGACTTCTTCAGTAGACTGTATGCTTTATAAGACCACTGACTTCGTAGTTTTCAATTTACCATTTATCCTTGAGAATTGGCACATCATAGATGCTCAAAATTTTTTTCACATAAATAAGATTTCTTTGAGAAAATTAGTAGCATTAGGTAGAGTGTAAAAAACAGTCCCTGGGTAGGACATGAACAAACTCTCAGACAAGACACACCCACACTGACACACACACATGTTGCATGTAAAATCTAACAAAACACAACTCTAGTAGACACTTCTTTTTTTCCTTTAGCTTAGAGTAATGGGAAATCAGTGGCAAAAAGTCATAACCTTGTTTCACATTTCTCTTATAAAAAAGAGAAAATCATAAAAATAAGTTTCTTAAAATATTATTTAGACAGAGAAAGGGAAAGGAAATATTTACTAATAAAATTAATTTGAATATATATACACTGCTTTGACTTTTTCAACTTTGTGAGGCTACTTGACTAGTAAAATATCCAGTACTCAATTCTGTAAAGAATATTACTTAAATGGGCTTACTTATATGAATATCAGAATATTTATTTTAATGGAGTTTATAACTTTGGGTTTCTAGATATAATAATACATACAGGACTTACCAAACTTGAAAAATTATGAAAAAAAGAATAGGTTTGTAATAAGGCATGGCTCTCTATTCAGAACAATGACCATGCATAATTTAATACATATATTAATATATAGATAATTCTAAAAAGATACAAAATTTTGGCTTTCGTTACTAAGGAGCTAAGATTAACCTTTAACTTTGTAGCTTTGGAAATTATCTTTGTTTTGTTTTTCTCTCTACAATTCATGTTTCTTTTTTGAATGATATCCTTCTATTGTTTTTCCTTTCACAGTAAATCATTACATCATCAATGTTATTTGTGTTTTATTAGTTATCTATTTGTGCCAAAGAATAGTCTGAAACTTAGGGGCTTAGAAACACAAGCATTTAATATTTCATAGTTTGAATGGATCAGGAACTTGGAAATGGCTTAGCTGGACAACTCTGGCTCCATTCTTTGAAAGTTTGCAGTCAAGATATCAGCTTGACTGGCACTGGAGAACCAATGTCTTTGCTGTGTCATTCATATGACTATTAGAAAAATGCCTTAGCTGTTCCCCATGTGGGCCTCTCCATAAGGTTCTTCACTATCCTCACAAAATGGCAGATTGGATTCCCCAAAGGAAAAATAGAGAAAAGGGTTGACTTTGAGGTCTACATGTAATGTGGGTCTCAATGGCTCCACAAAGTTTAACTCATTAGATTTTATAGCACTGTGAGAACTCATCCCTCTCTCCCTTGCCATAGTGACAATCACCCTGTATAGGACAAGTGGAAAAGACAATTTAATGGAGAGCATTTAGTTTTCTGAGAGTAAAGTAAGGAGGCTTTTACTACTCTTTAGATTCAGAACAATCTTTGGGGGACTAATTAAATTGTAATTTAGCGTGTCTCTACATTTAACTTCTTAATCATAATTTGATTTTTATTTTAAACCTCCTGTAGATTGGAGTAAGAAAATTTAAGCCCGAGCAAATTTTGGTGTCAAAACTCCTTTATTATATACCAGCATGTAGCAGTTGTAGGTTCCATACCTTTTTGTCAACACAACACCAGGTCTTTCAATTTGCCTTGAAAATGGATGTCAGTTGCTCTTAACAATAGCTACACACTCTGGTTCTTTTCCATTAGAGACAAATCATCACAAATAATTTCCTAAGACATTTTCCTGGGAACCAAATAGATTTTGAATAGAAAACAGAGTAATACCTAGCTGCTTTTCTCATTGTGTATCTCCTTATTTGTTCAGCCATTCCTCCCCTCTTCCTCCCCGATTTCTTATCTCTGAGGTCATGTATGTTTACATGAGGTAAAAGGCTGAAGTCCTTGGCTCTGCTAACGCAAACCAGGATTCCTGTAAGACCAGCACACTGCAGTTTTCAATTTTCCATTGTGGTATGCTATTAAATATTGGTAGCTGTTTCCTACTGGTACTTTGCTCTGAAATTGTCTCTCAGTGGGATTTTGAATAGCAATGAGATATGTCATTAACCTTAATCATGAGAAAACATCCACTGCATCTAGAAAGAAATGCTTTATTTTGTGATGAGATACATGAATCATCAACTTAGTGAGGAATCTGTCTTTCACTCACTTAGGATTTTTTGTGCTTCAGGATCCTAAAAATTGCAATTGCTCCTATTTTTTAAAAAATAATTATTTTCAAGGCAAAAATTAAAAGTCAAGTTCTTTTTTTTTATTTATTAATTTTTTATTTTTTATAAACATATAGTTTTATCCCCAGGGGTACAGGTCTATGATTGATATATATTTATGATCCACAATATCTGTATGTGAATTTAAATTTGTGAAAAAGAGAGTACCTATGTGGCTCAGTTGATTAAGCAACTGCCTTCGGCTCAGGTCATGATCCCAGAGTCTTGGAATTGAGACCGGTATTGGGCTCCCAGCTCCACGGGGAGTCTGCTTCTCCCTCTAAACTTCTCCCCTCTCATGCTCTCTCTCACTGTCTCTCAGGTAAATAAAATCTTTTTAAAAAATAAATTAATTTGTGGAAAGAGTGTAAAAACAAAAATGTGGGACACCTGGGTGGCTCAGTGGGTTAAGCCTCTGTCTTTGGCTCAGGTCATGATCTCAGGGTCCTGGGATCGAGCCTTGCTTCAGGCTCTCTGCTCAGCAGGGAGCCTGCTTCCTCCTCTCACTCTGCCTGCTTCAATGCCTACTTGTGATCTCTATGTCAACTAAATAAATAAAATCTTTAAAAAAATTAAAATAAAGAATAAAAAGAATAAAAACAAAAATGTATTCTCAAATTCTTCAGAAGAGGCTAAGGATATCAGAGAATAAAATAAAAATAAAATATATCTCTGCATTACTATTTGAATCTAAATGTAAATTGCTATAACTTCAGTGGTTAATATACAAAGAGGGATGGGTGGTTGTGTAGGAAAAATAATCTAACATAATATGTTTCAATTTCACAATACGTTTTACAGTGATAAAAGACTATATTTTCATTAGTTAGTTGTAAATTTTTCTTCTAAAAACTGACTAAATGTTTAGTTGCATTTCTGACTTTTCTAAATTTCTACATCAACTTTTCCCCTAATTCTATTTAACACCCATATAGTTAAAGGTTGATAAGTTTTGTTTAATTGACATATTGGGTAAGAAAGCAGATTTTAAAATTATGGTTTTCTAATTATTATTATTCTAATAGTGGAATTTTGTTTTGGTTATTAATAACTTCATCATTTAAAAATAGTTAATATTTTTCAAAAACATCAATATTTATTTAGTGTATCTTTAGATCTTATGGGGAATTTGTGTTGTATTTAATTATGGTTGATTTGGACACATTCCTTTCTGGATAATTAATTTCCAAAGGATAATATTTGTAGGAGCAACAATAGAGATTTGTAAAAACTAAGAATTCTTTTCTAAAATTATGCCTATATTTATGCAATTTCAAGGCTGTATCATCATCACCTAAATTGGTCATTTATTGTGTATGATTTTTCATGACTTGGTAACCCATTCCAGAGAATGATAGATTATTTCCTAGAACCACAGGGGTGTATTTCTTAAAAGCGAACTAAAAAATGAAGCAAATGAACTAAAGCTACGATAATGCATCCTGGAAGTAGGCAAAGTGTAAATCTTAAAGAAATGAGCAACATACACATTGTCAACTAAAAGGAAAAGGTATAATGTATCAATGACTTAAGCTGAGGTACTAGAAGAGTTGGATTCCCCAGGAAATATAAAAACGGATGTGAGAAAATTGAACAAAACAGAAGACGGATTGACAGTAGTAGACAAGTTATTTGAAAGAAATATAAGTATTTCAAATGGCATTTGTGGCCCATAAGAAGATGGTCTGTTATACTTGGACATGCCATTTTAAGATGTCTTAGACATTTTGGCCCCTAGTCCAGAACTTTTTCACATTAAAGACCATCCTCCTTTTGATAAATGTTCCTGGTCTCGCACCTTCAGTCATGCATGCAACTGACTAATGAAGCCACAATCCTGCAGTTGGGCTTTAGTGAGACATGAAATCATTTTCTAGGTCTCCCTGTTTTCTGTGACTTTGTGAATTCACCATGCCACCATGCAGTAGTTGCTAGGTTACTAGTCAGCATTGACTAGTTGCACATATCCACCCCTGCGTTCTTGACTTTTTGAAGAATATTGATTCAGACAGATGGATAGAGGGTGGAAGAACATTCCTTGCAGAAAGCATAGTGTGATCAATGTACAAAGGCATGTATGAGCACAGTTGATTATTTAAGAATGAGTGGGCCCATCAGAAATAGAGTAATTAGAATAGATAAAAGACTCAACCAGATTCAACTTTTCTTGATCCCACACACATTTTTTTCATGCAGAATTAGAATGCACATGATTTCTAATCATAATTCCTTTTATAACTATATATTATTGTGAAGATTGTTCAGTTAAAACATTGGATATATATTTTATGATTTGGGAGAAAATATATAAAATAAGTATTATTTTAATATTGTATATAAAACATATATAATGTTATAAATAGGCCCTTAGTAATAGAATGTACAATTCTAAATGCAAGATAATTAATTTGGAAAAACAAAACAAAAACCTGTGAAAATATCCCCATAGGTACAATGGGAAATTGCACATTTGAAGTCTCCTTTTATTTCTGCAGTATGAGGAGGGTTTATGTGATCACTTTTATGCCATCCTATTTTAATCTGTATTTCACTATATTACTTGTTTTATCCAGAAAAAATTTCATTTTAATGGTCACAGATTAATCATAGAAATAATATATTTTCCATTTATTCTACATTTTACTACATATAAGCTATATGTATTTATTTATTTATTTAGCACTTGAGACTTGAATATTTTTGTCATAAAAATATTAATGTGGTTTTAATAAGAAAATGATTATTTAGCATTACAGATCATTATGATCTGGGCTTTATGTATCATTTGAAGACGAGGAACACATTTCCTTAAAAATACCCTAATATCTTCAAATAATCCCTATTCCTGTAATACGACTGTATTTTTGACAAGGCACTATTAACCATTCTGGTAGTATTTCTTTTCCTTTAGATTGTATAGCACCAAGAAAGTAAGTAATATGTCAAAGAGAAGGTGTTGTTTGTTGTTTATATTATTGTTGTCTTACTGTAGTTTCCACTTAAATTGAGATATAATTTATATACCATGTAATTAGCTCTTTTAAAGTATAAAATTCAATGATTTTTCATGAATAGAGTGTGCAACCTATAATCAATTTTTGAACATTTTCAACATCATCTCCTCAAAAACTCTATATCCATTAATAGTCCCTCACCAGAGTCATTTCTTTCTACCTTAGAAATTCTCAATTTATAGTTAACTCCAAGCACACATAATCGGTTTTTCTCTGTGACATTCTTACTTTATCTTCTCAATTTGTAGCTAATACAAATAATTAGCAGCATATTTAATCCCCTATTCTCTAGCACAGTACAGCTAAATAGTTTTTAGCGACAAGTAAAATAGTTTATAAGTAATCTAATTCTTTTGATAACACTAAAAATGACATGAGAATGTAATAACTTCTCTTAAATGACCTCAAATATCTCTGGCATGGTAATACAAATATTTAATTGTAAAGATGAGTTTATTTAGTTAAAATAAAAAACTAGCACTTGCAATAAATGTTAGTTACCCCTGGGTGTGATTTGTCAGCAAAATTAGTAAAATGCTTGATAAATTTTTCTTCTTATGAGAACACAGGAAGAGGACTGAAATTATTTGATAACAAAAAAAGAAAATAAGAAAGTTTATGTTGTCTTTCAGGTCAATGGGGCCAAAATGGGGAAGACCTGCTTCCCAAGCAAAAATGACATCATTCTGTGACCTAGCTCCAAGTCTGAAATCTCTTTATTACAACGACATAAAGTCACCTCCAGAGCAACATTTCTTGTGATCCATGGCTGTGAGACTGTCTTCCAAGTAAGGTATTTCTCACTCGAGAGGTCAGTTTTTTTCTCTGTCATCATATCCATGATAAAGCCATGTCCAGGGCAGAATTCCTAAGTTCACATTAAATAGCTATGCCTCCCAAAAAGAAAGTGGCTTCTTCTCCCCTCTACCCTTTTTTAAACACTTTATTTATTTGACAGAGAAAGAGAGAGACTGAGAGCACAAGTTGGTGGTGGGGCAGGCAGAGGGAGAAGCAAGCCTTCAGATGAGCAAAGAGTCCAACATAGGGCTCAGCTCCAGACCCTGGGTTCGTGACCTAAGCTGAAGGCAGATGCTTAGCTAACTGAGCCCCCCAGGTGCCCCAAGAAAGTGGCTTCTTCTCCCCCTCCCCTCCCTTTTTTTTTTTTTTAACACTTTATTTATTTGACAGAGAGAGAGACTGAAAGCACAGCTGGGACTAGGGCAGGCAGAGGGAGAAGCAAGCCTTCCGATAAGCAAGGAGTCCAATGTGGGGTTCAACACCAGACCCTAGGATCATGACCTGAGCTGAAGGCAGATGCTTAACTGACTGAGCCACCCAGGGGTCCCAAGAAAGTGGCTTCTTAACCACATATTGAGGAAATACAGAAAGAGTTAGTTTCCAGAGGGGAATTGATATATTTTATAAATATGCATGTTTTCTACCAGACTGATACCCTGGGGGAATGGTGGGTCATCTGAATCAAATGATATTGCCTAGCTGTGTTTGCAGGACAGATTTCCTGGCACCATAATTAGTGTTCTGCACAACACAAAGTACACGGGAGGTGTGGGTGACTCTGTACACAGCCTGCTCATGGCTTAACTCCGTAATTACCAGGGTTGTTTTAGAAACTAACTTAACAATTTAAAAGGTACTTGGGGCTGTAAATCACATCTTAAAGAGACAAACACCTGCACAAACCTTGCTTTAATATGGACTGTCTTGCAGACACTTAGCTGCAAGACTTCATGATAGGATTATAAACACTAGTTTAGTGTTTGTTACGATAATGTTTCTCCATCGTAGGAGTCTCAGAATTACTTTGATTTCATACCTTATCTAGGATTAAGCTTGAGCCTTTGTAGCAAGTCTCTGGAACAGATGGTGACTCCAGGGTGTAATTCTCGTCTAGACAGCCAAGGAATGTGGCCTCTAGGACAAGACACTGCTATCACTGTGGATTATAGACTGCTAGGACTGAAAGAGCTAACTTGGAAATGGAGCTTATAGATTTTCTCTAATTGTGAGCTTTCAGCTGATAATGCAACAGTCTGGCATTCTGCTTTCAGGGTATAGTTTTCCACTGACAATAGCCCATGCTTTCAAATTTTAGAGCAAATGAATAACAAGACTTACATTTTACTATAAACTTCTCAAAATATTTTCATATGCTACATATTTTGTTTGGTTACACAATACTTAAAATATCATCCTTTATAAAAATGTAAGTGAGGAATGCTATCTATTAAGTCTTCCTAGAAATCACTACATTATTCACATAAACATAAAAATAATTTTGAAAAGCCCTTTTTCAAAGTTATAGCACTCTCAACTTTAAAATGTTCAGTTTTGAAGCCTCACCAAATCATTTTCTGAGTGTATACTTATTATTTGATAAAAATATTTAATTTCATAATTGTTTTTAATTCCGTACAAGATAAAATAAAAGATAATACACAGCATGGCAATAAACAAAAACAACTATTTCATAGAAGAAATGAAAGTGTCAAACAAACCTATGAAAATATACTATGCTTCATTAGTCATTAGCAAAATAGAAAGTAAACTACAGTAAGATGATATTTTAGAACCATCAGTCAGGCCAAAACCAAAGTGAAGGCAAAGAAGTGGCAAAACAGAAATCTCAAGCATGGATGGTGATAGTGTAATTGGCATAACCATTTTGGGAAATAATCTGAACTTGTCTGATAAAATTAGACACATGTATAACCTAGGGCACAGCAATTTCTATCTTAGCTACATAAGGTAGAGAAATATTTTTATATGTGCCAAGTACAGACAGAAGCTGTTCATAGCAACATTATCTGTAGTGTTATTACTTGTAATACAAAAATTGGAAACATTTGGGGCACCTGGGTGGCTCAGTGGGTTAAGCCGCTGCCTTCGGCTCAGGTCATGATCTCAGGATCCTGGGATCGAGCCCCACATAGGGCTCTCTGCTCAGCGGAGAGCCTGCTTCCTCCTCTCTCTCTGCCTGCCTCTCTGCCTACTTGTGATCTCTGTCTGTCAAATAAATATATAAAATCTGAAAAAAAATTGGAAACATTCAAAGCATGGGTTAATAGAAATATGGAAAAATTATGGTACATATATAATACAATATAACAGATACTGATGGGACAAAGCACCTTTATCAAGAAAATAAATCTTAGAAATATAATGTAAGAAAGAGAAAAATATCATTTTTAGAAAGCTCAAAATCAAACAAGCATAAGTTATGTTTTTATAAATTTATACATATATGACATTGCTTTAAAAAAATAAGAAAGGATAAACATTAAATTCAAAATGGGTGTTACTTCTGGGTGGAGTTCAAAGTGTAAGTTGGTGAGAATACACAGCTGTATTTTTATGGGATGCTTCCTGGATTTTTATACACATAATTTAGATATCATTGGAAAAGTTACTGCATAAACCATACAAAACTCCACAACACTGATATCTAAAAATATGTCTTGATTTTCTATCAAATATAATCCTAAAAAATTCTAAATCCATTATTTTGAAATGTCCAACTCAAATTTTTTATTTCTAATTATATCAATGACATTAAAGTAAAAAACATGGTCCTCTCATGTTATATATGAGAAATATTTGAGAAATTGAATTTCTTAATTATTTAAAAAAGAAAAGAAAGAAGGAAATTCTTTATGTCCTTGACATTGTGCTTCACTGGACCATGAGCCAAAGGATTTTGACAAATTCTGTAGATCACAGTATATATTGAAAAAATTAAAAAGTTATATTCATAAACCATAATTTCACAAAATTGAGAATCAGTGCAACTCTAATAGCTACTGTTTAGAAAGATGTGGGCACCTTCTCATAACCTAGCACTTATCCAAGGAATGTACAATAACTTCTGATCTACATTTAGAACTAATCCTTTCTCTTATTTTTGTTTTTGTACTATGAGTACAGATGTCACTATATATTTTTGCCAGTTTATTTAATGGTGTGTTAAAAATGAGCATAAAGACTTGAAAACTCCTTTTGTCAAAAGTTTTACAAAGTAATAAATCTTCCTTGTATTTGCCTATCTAAAATGCTACATCAAATAAGCAAAATGGAGAGCTTCACAATATTCATACTTCATTAGTTTACTTGAAAACATTTCACATCTTCTCAGCATTTGTTAAATCATTGACTGCATTAGATATAAAATGCTGCTGATTCTATTTGCATAGCAGGTTGTCACCTAAAAAAATGTGTTAACAGTGTTCCTGACAAGAAAACAATGAGCTTTTTATATCGAGTCTGTTCTCTCTCACATGTTATTAAGTAAAAAATATATATATATTTAATATGCTAATGTACTAAATATTAAAGGAATATAGCATTTTATAAACATGTGAAGCATCAATACAGAACATGAGAGATCCACAGAGCAAGTTCTGAAAACTGCTATACAGCTTCCAGTGACAGAAAATGTTGATAATCTGCTAGAAAAAAAATAAAAAAGGAAACTTCCAAAGCAATATTACATAATCACCATAATTGCTGCCTTTCATAGTTGAGTTATTGCCTGAGTATTTTAACTGAAATAAAGAGAAAATATCAGGGGCAGCTGTGTGGCTCAGTTGGTTAAGCAACCGATTCTTGATTTTGTCTCGGGGCAAAATCAGGGTCCTGGGATTGAGCCCCTTGTCAGGCTCCATGTTCAGTGAAGAGTTGGCTTCAGGAGTCTCTCTCTCTCTTCCTCTCCCTCTGCAACCCCCTCAAATTAATTAATTAATTAAAACTATACAAAAATGAAAGAAAGAAAGAAAAATAAATAAACACAAGACATGCCTCTGCCTAAAGCAGAACTTTTCCCCACAAAATTATGAAGGGAATAATGCCAATTCACATACCAAAACTGTGATCAGGACACAGGGATAGTTTCTTCCATTATAGTATGCTGAGTATAGTATTCATGAGTATCGTATATGGAGTATATGTGCATGAGTATAACATGCTGAGGATATATATTGTATGCTGAGTATATATTACCAGCTTGGAATGACAGGTATTATATCCCAGTTGTACAGCTCAGGAACCTGTCCAGCCTGACTTATCTGGAGCCTCTGTTTCGGCATTTCTCAGGGAAGGCAATCAAGGTGGCCACCATGCTGCAGTCAGTCACCTGGAGGGCACACCGGGGAGGAATCACTCCCATACTCCCTGTTCCACACTCATTGTAGTTGGCTGGATCGTTTTCCTTCCTGGCAGTCTAACAGAGTTCCAATTCCTTGCTAGCTTCTAGCTGAAGATAACCCTCAGATTTCTGCCACGCGTGCTCCTCCATGGAGAAGTTCATGAGTTGGCAGCTTGTTCAAGTGAGAGGGCAGGAGAGATTATAAGCAAGATGGAAGTCACTGTCTTTGCAAACTAATTCTGGGGGCCAGTATCCATCAGTTTTGCCATATTCTACTTAGAGGAAGCAATTAACTGGTTTTAACCCACATACAAAGGGAGAGAATTTTACAGTGAGTACCAGGAAGTGGGATTGTTGGGAGACTCTGAATAACAAATTTCCTTCTGAATTTCAATCTATACCTCAAGTTTCAAGACATGATACTAATTTCAGAATCATCACTATGATAGAATGAGAGGTAAATTTTTGAAACACTTTAAGGAGATCATAAATGATGTTGAAATGTGCATTTGGCTAGTTGGACTTTTTCCATACTAGGGCTGAAAGTTAACAGAAAATTTGGGCCAAATATTAAGACTGAAACTGAAGTGTGACATATGCCTTGGTGTTTTGGTCCTTATTGCCATTATATTATAACTTTAAGCAGGTATCCATGTCATTTTCCTGATTTTAGGTGAAACATTTGTTCATCAAATATATTTTATGTACTTTTTGATGGATAGCATTTACATAACTGAGGAACTCTCCATCTATTTTTAGATTTTTAAAAGTGTTTTTATATTTCATTTGGGTTTTGAACTATCTTAAATATTTTTTATGTACATGCAAAGATAAAACCAATTTTTCTATAATTTACAAATGTGGCAAATTATATCAGTTGTTCTCTTTGATGTTGTACCATACTTGAATTCTCAAGACACACACACACACACACACACACACACACACACACACACACAACCATGCTTCAAGAAAATATTTGAGGTGTCTAATGAAAACATATATAGTATGTACCTCACATTCCATTCATCTCTATGTTTATCTTTATACCAACAGAACCATATATCCATTATTGCAGATGACAATTCTCTGGAAATCACACAGTCTAAGTCTCATTT
Source organism: Mustela nivalis (assembly GCF_964662115.1). NCBI lineage: Eukaryota > Metazoa > Chordata > Mammalia > Carnivora > Mustelidae > Mustela > Mustela nivalis. Next base: position 54,635 of record NW_028134891.1, on the reverse strand, counting down.
TGTTCTTTCTTTAAATGGTTTTGGAGAATCTAGTTTCTTCTATGCATTTACATACACATTTTAGATCACGCTTCTAAATTTCCAGAGGGAAAAAAGAAAACCCTCCAGAGATTTTGACTTTGATTGGATTAAATCTCTACACACCAATGTAGAGAAAATTACATATTAATAATATTGAGTCTTTTGGTCAATGAACATCATAAATCTTTCTGCTTATTTAATCTTACTCAGAAATGTTTAGAAACTTTCAGTGTACAGGTCTGACACACATTTTGTTCATTTTTTTCTTAAGTATTTTGTGTATGTATGGTTTTATTTTGGATGCCTTATAAATTAAATTGTTTTATAATTTCAAAATCTCGTTTGTTGGTGATATAAGAAATAAAATTAATTTTATATTGATTTTTATTTCCCAAACTTGCTATCTTTACACATTAATACTTACTGTTTTAAGTAGAGTCTTTATTATCTTCTCCCTAGATTATGATATGCTCTTCTAAGAAAGACAATTTTTTTTTTCTTTTTAAGGAAGTAAGGAAGTTTTATTGCTATAACATGATACCGGGTAATACAGTAATAAGACGAACTATGCACAGCTCTCACTTGGACTTCAATATATGAAGGCACATGATACCTACTGAAAAGAACCTCTTAATTATGAATAACCGGATTGATTAAGGAAAAATTTTGTATGTTTCATCTGTTCCCTTTCCTAGAGGTTTCATATTTTATTGAGAGAATTTTTATCCTGTCCTCTTTTAGGATTAAATAATCCCTCCACTTTAATCCAGTCACCAGTTTTTTGGGGTCTGTGTGTGTGTGTGTGTGTGTGTGTGTTTTAAGGAAGAGAGCATGTGTGGGCCAGTGGGCAGAGGAGAGGAGAGAGGAAAGAGGAGCAGAAGGATAGGGAGAGAAAGAATCCTCAGCAGGGTCCACGCTCAGCATGGAGCCTACTCTGGGGCTCAATCCCACAACCCTGAGATCATGATCTGAGTCTAAATCAGGAGTTGGATGCTTATAAAGAATAACATGAAGGACATGGGCAGATGGAGAGGAGACATGAGTTGGGGAAATTGGAGAGGGAGATGAACTATGGACTCTGAGAAACAAACGAAGGGTTTGGAGGGGAGGAGAGTGGGGGGGGGTGAGCCTGGAGGTGGCTATTATGGAGGGCACACATTGCATGGAGCACTGAGTGTGGTGCATAAACAATGAATTCTGGAACACCAAAAAGAAAAAAAAAAAAAGGAATTGGATGCTTCACTGACTAAGCCACCCAGGTGCCCCCCAATCGTTTGTTTTTAACACTAGCTTTTATTAATCAACTGCATACTGGTCTGTGTGCTTGTGTGACATCTATAATTACACAACTAAAAAGTAACAGTGCCTACATAACTTCCAAAGTCAGATGGTTCTTTTTTAGGGTTGTTTTCATTCTGTGAATTATTTTGGTGCACCTAGAGTTCCCTGTATTATTCTATATCTTCCCTAAAATGATAGTTCTACTAAATTGATTCCTGCCATTGTGGCAGTGTTCAGGCTATCTCCTTGGTTTAATCAAATTCTTCACGATTGGAAATAAGGAGGCCTTGACACATAACAGAAAATATGAGTCTGAAAGTTTTGGGTTAATACGTTTTGTTACCAGCAGTGAAAGTGCTAATTAGGAGTCTAGGCTTAAGTTTTTAAAATTCGATTTGTTCGCTTGCATAATCAAAGATATAGTAAGCATACTACAATCTAACTTTCCTGCTTATTACATCTAAAAACTCCCTACAAAACATAGAAAGCAACTATGTAAGATAACAGAAAAGGTAAACAGAAGAGATGTGTTGTAGAGGCGAGTTAAACCTGGATATGTAACATGTAAGAGGGATGAGTTTCCTACTTTTCCCCTCTTTTCTCTTGAAGATTTGTCTGAAGTTTAGAAGGGCCATAATTAAAACGTTTTGCCATGGTGGTCATGGCACAGGCAGCTAAAGTTTAAAAACAAAATGTTTTAGGGCCAAATGTCTAGGAAAAAATTCTTTAGCCAGAAATTATGGAAACCCCAGAGAGATAAGAGCCGGAGGATACTGGATGCCTGGGTGGCTCAATCGGTTGATCAAGGAGCCTGCCTTTCCCTTTCTCTCTGCTGTTCCCCCTGCTTGTGCTCACTCTCAATCTCTCTCAAATAAATAAATAAAATTCCTATTTCTGTAAATGAGTATAGACACCTGCACAAGTCTCAGGGTTACCTCTGTGCTGTATGTGAAATGGATAGACCCAAAGCATCAAAATCTGAGAGAACTGAACCTGTTTACATTTGCACCAAACTGTCGAACTTTTGTACATGCACTGGGAAGACACAAAGTACAGCAAAGTCTTTGAGAAATGGACTAAAATTTAGGCAACCTCTCCAAATTCAGACTAACTCCTAAGTGTTAATATATGAGGGAAAGACCCAAACAAAAGAATGAGGTTTTTGACAGCTGAACTGATATTAAGACTACCAACCACAGAAGGCAAGACAGAATTTGTGGTCTGAACTTAACTGGGATTGAATGCCTGCTGGAACAAATACATTAACATTATCAAAAGCAAATTGTTGACAAACTAAAGCCCACAGGCCAAGTTCAGCTCCTGACTACTCTAGTAAATAGTTTTATTGGACCACAGCCACACTTTTCATTAATATATCATCTGTGGCTATTTTTGAAGTATAATGGCAGGATTGATTTGTCACAATAGATATCATATTGTTTGCAAAGTTTAAAATATTTACTTTCTAGTCCTTTACGTTTGAAGTTTGTTTACCTCTCTAATAGAGTATTTTAATGGGATCACGAGTTTATCTTCAGTGTAAGAGCCAGAATGACTCAATATACCAACACCCAGAGAAATAACACTAATTCTCAAGGAAGAAGACAATCAACAGATGCCAGTCTAAAATGACCCAGATACTAGATTTACCAAACAAAGTCATTAAAGTTGCTATTATAACTATGCTCAATGATGTATAGGCAACTATATTTGAAATGAATGAAAAAATAAAAGTTTCCAGCAGACAAATTAAACTAAAAAAAAAGTAATCACATGGAAATTTCAGAAATGAAAAGGTCTGAAATAAAAATTCACAACACAGGCTCAAGAGCAAAATAGCAATAATGGAGGAAAACTGAACTTGAGACTAGACTATTTGAAATTATCAACTATGAAATAAAAAGAGCAAAGAGAAGAAAAGACTAAAGAAGTAAAAAAGACTAAAAGTAAAAAAGACTAAAGAAGTAAAAAAGACTCAGACTCTCAGAGATACAATTAAAAAAAGTGAGATACAATTAAAAAAAAAAAAGATCTACCATTCATGCTACTAAAGTTCTAGAAGAAAAGGAGAAGGATAATAAAAGTACATGGAAAAATGTGCAGAAAAAGAAATAAAAGAAAAAAAATAATGGCTTAATAGCCCTCAAATTTGGTAAATATGTAGATTTAGAAATTTAAGTAGTTCAGTTATTCAGTTATTATAAAACAGACTACATTTGTTTTTAAAGATTTTATTGATTTATTTGACAGAGATCTCAAGTAGGCAGAGAGGCAGGCACAGAAAGAGAGGGAAGCAGGCTGCTCAGCAGAGAGCCTGATGTGGGCCTTGATCCCAGGACCTGAGATCATGGCCTGAGCTGAAGGCAGAAGCTTAATCCACTGAGCCACCTAGGTGGCTACAGACTACATTTAAAGAAAATCACATAACAATCAAACTACTGAAAACAAAGATAATTAAAATCTAGAAAGTAGCTAGAGACAAATTACATATTACACATGAGTAATAATCACTTGAATACTGTGGACTTTTCATCAGAAATCATGGACCAGAAGAGAAGGCAAAAGCATCTTTAAAAGTATTGAAAGAAAAACAAATAAACAAGCTTAGCCAATCCAGAATTCTATATCTAGAAAAGTAAGCACATTATCAGATGAAGAAAAATTAAAAGAATGTGTCACCACCAGACCTACTCTAAAAGATGTATCTTCAATATGAAAGGAAATGTTACCACACACAATGTTCGAAGTTAGGAAGGAAGAGCAAGAGTAACGTAAAACTCTGAGTGACTACAAAAGAGTATCTTTCTCCTTATAAATTTAAAAAATAATCTATGACTTTTGAAAGCAAAAATGTAACATTGTCTGGTGATTTTTAGTGTCTGTAGATATAATATACATGTCAACATGCAAGGTGGGAATGAAAGGGTGGGAATTTAAAAAGGACCTATATGTTTCGGTTGAAGTGGAAAGTAATTAATTTTAAGTAAAGTGATGAAAATAAAACTTAGAGCATATCTGACGGGTTTTCAAAATCGGTAGGTGTAATACACTTGGTAATCATATCACTCGGTGGGTGAATGGGGAATTGGGAAAAAGGACTAAATTATTGTAGCACTTCTACATATACCATAAAGTGTCTACACTGGTAGACACTCAAATTTTGGAGATGAATAATCTCCCTGGAGCAACACTAAGAAGATAATGTAAAAAAGATGTAGCCATGAAATGAAAACTATAGTGAAATAAAAAGGAGATATTAAATATGTACAAATGATACAAAAAAGAAGCATAGAAATAGTGAAAAAATAGAAGGCTAAGCCAAAATTAGATATTAAATGATAGGAGTACATTAAATTATATTAATAACCATATTATATGTAACTGTGGGGGTGACCTAACTATATGCTTCATATCCTTAAGTAGTTTTTTAACTACTTAAGGATATAAAGACAAAAAGTAGAGGTTGAGAAAAGGTATACCACAAAACACAAATCAAATAAATGCTGGAAGAAAAACTAAGGCTTCTAGCCAAGATTAAGTTGAGCAGTAAGCAAATGTAATCTTATTTTAAAAAAATTAAAGAAAAAAATATGAAACAATAGTCTTCAAGACACAGGATATCAGTCAATAAAAGATAATATTCCCAGACATGAGGTAACAAATAAATTGAGCCCTATGATTACCCTAGATTAGTGTCTTGTCCTACTCTTCTCTAGCTACTGTAACAAAATACCATAGACCGGGTGATTTAAACAATCAAATTTATTTTTCACAGTTCTCGAGGCTGGGAAGTCCAAGATCAAGAAGCTGACCAATTTGATTTTTGGTGAAGGCTTTCCCTGGCCTAGAGCCAGCCACCTTCTCACTGTGTTTTCACATGGTGGAGAGAGCGCTCTGGAGTTCCTCTTCTCATAAGAAGGCCAGCTCTATCAGATTAGGGTGCCCTTCTTTTGACCTCATTTTCCCTTTATCATCTCCTGATAGGCCGTATCTCCAAATACAACACTGGGGATTAGGGCTTCAACATACAAATTTTGGAGAGACACAAACATTCAGTCCATTATTTCTCTTTATAGATTTCTGACCATCGTGCAGGAGAAGAAACCTACGTGAAGTTTGGCAGTTAAGGAGATGGAGCTGACAGCTGGCAAGATCGATGTGACTAGTATTTACAGGTACTACAGGTACTACTACATTAGAGGAGAGAGCTCTACAGAGAAGAACTCTAGAAATATGCAGAGGTCCTCTTCAGTTATTTGGCAAAGTACTATTTGTGGCATGTGTCCTCAATTTACCCAAGACTGAAGACAAAATCTTTTCAAGGGAATAGAAGGAATAGTGCCTGACACTCACATAAGACTATAAGTGCCTATTCTCACCAACCAGACTAAAAAAATCTCATAATGCAAGGGGCACTGAGTACAGTTTTCAGAAAGATTGTGGTAGTAAGTAATGATCACCCTAAAAGTAAAAGTTCCTCTGATCCAGTCTAACTAATCTTAATAGCAATACCAAATAGGATCAAATTGGTTCCAAGTAAGTTGAAAATCACTGACCTACATAATCCTTGAAAACTTCCTACGAAGGCACCAACATTTCAGACCTCAGTCTTTAAAAATGTGCTTTTCCTAATATAACTTTGATTCCACAAGGAAGGAAGCTAGGAAGCTGTTTAAAACAGCAACAACAACAATAACAAACATTTTTTTTTCATTTCTATAGAACTTTACAAATACTAATTAGTCAAAAATAGTGTTAATGGCTGATTTCATTATTTAATGGCCACACAGATCATTCCAACTTTGGGGTCTTAACATTTCTGTCTGATTATCTTAATGGAGTAGAAAAGATTTCAGAATATGCTATTATATCTGATCAATTATATTTAAAAGTATTGCATTAAATATTTTTTTCAAAGAGGAGCTTTGCTAAAGTGATCTAATTATATACTAGGAAATTAAGCCATTCTGTGTAATTTAATAGCTTAATCCAAAATTTTCAAGAACAGCCAAATGGAATAGCATCTCATTTGTAAGTTCAGCATACAAACCAACCAGAGATTTCCACAATTAAGATGATGAAAAATTAAAATGTGACTAATTGCTTCTATATACTGTGGTTAATTAGCACAAACAGCTTCAAAATATATTATCCCAAAACTAACATTTTTCTCAAAAATATTTTAGATAATGGCAGCATTTTAAGGCCCACAGTAATAATTGATTTTTGCATCTAGACAGAAAAAAAATTGAAGTCAATGATTTTTGTTAAACTTGTATCTGTGGTTCCTAAAGGCAACCCTTAATGTTACTTTTTAAGAAAACATTAACAAATGTATTCATGGAATATAAAATGTGTAAATTGCAGTACAAAAGCAAAGATAAAATTAGATTTGTGAAATGGACATGTTTAGTATATTATCAGTGATTTAGAGGGAAGGCTTCAGTTATATGAAATCATGTAAACATAAGGGTTTTTTTAAAACTGTTAAGTTATTGTATAATTATAGAGTAAAATAAGCATAGAATTTTACTGGTAATTTCCCTTTTTACCATACAAAGGATTTATACTCCTCATTTTATACAGATTATGGTTTCAGCCTGTTAGAACTCGTGGAATTGGTGAAGAAACACATTTAATGTATGTGTCTAGATTTGTTCTTATTGGAATATCTTTTTCTTGTGACTTCAAGAAATAACTTTCAGCTTTTTTTTTTTTTTTTTTTTTTGGCAGAGCAAGTAGGACTTACAGAGTCTGTTTTGCAGTCTGGAAAACAACATGGCCATTGGGGAAAAATGTCATAGAATTCCTGCTAACCATGAATCCAATGCACATCCTAGATGTTTAGTGAAGAAATTTGGTTACAAGAAATACAAACAAATCAAATAAATTTAACTAATAAAAAGGATTTAATAATTTAAAAAAATAAAGATTTAGTACAGGTTCTAGGATTGCCCGAATTGAGTGATTCAAACAGAATCTGGATTTGCTTGCACTATTTCTCTTTTCTGTTTGTGAGTTGACTAACTACCCCTAGTTTTTATATGACTTGTACTTAACAGTATTCATTCATTATGACTCATCCTCATAACTCTGAATTCAAAGGAGAAGAGTGTGTGCCTCTTTCTAATTTGGAAAATTCAGTAGAAGACTGATTTATCTGGCTTAATTTGATTTGTGTCAAATCCCTAAGTGTTTATAACATTACTGTATCTAGAGGGATAGCTCTGCAATTGTCTTATTTGCAACATGTTCTTTCCACTGCAGCAAAGAAAACAGTAGACTGTTTTATGTGAATGTTAGATTTTTTTTTTGGGGGGGGGTTACTTGAGGATGTTAAGAGGGCCACAAAGAGGATAACTTGATGTTACTTTAAAAATGGGTATTCAGGGGCGCCTAGGTGGCTCAGCCTCTGCCTTTGGCTCAGGTCATGATCCCAGAGTCCTGGGATAGAGCCCCACATCAGGCTCTCTGCTCAGCAGGGAGCCTGCTTCCCACTCTCTCTGCCTGCCTCTCTGCTTACTTGTGATCTCTGTCTGTCAAATAAATAAAATCTTTAAAAAAATGGGTATTCAATTAATCAGTGATTTAATAAAGACAACTCTTTTTTTTTTTTTTAAAGGTCTCACTCCAATTCTTTATTTATTTATTTATTTGACAGACAGAGATCACAAGTAGGCAGAGAGGCAGGCAGAGAGAGAGGAGGAAGCAGGCTCCCTGTTGAGCAGAGAGCCCGATGTGGGGCTCGATCCCAGGACCCTGGGATCATGACCTGAGCCGAAGGCAGAGGCTTAACCCACTGAGCCACCCAGGTGCCCCAAGACAACTCTTTTGATTTCAAGATTCAGACATCTTAAAATTCAGTTATCTATAATAACCACTATTAAGGATGCTTTCATAACATAGTTAATAGCATTCCTTAAATTTATGGTATTTTAGATGTACATACTTGAGTACCATTTTATATATTTTAAACCTCTGGTATAACAACTTACCAAAGAGCTAAACCAATCAAATATCTTTAATAAATACATCAGTTTCCTATAGCCTCTATAGTATTTACCACAAACAAGGTGGCTTAAAAACCAATGTTTTATTGAGAAGTCTGTTCCTGGTCTCGTGTGGCTTCTGGTTGCTGCAGATTTTCCTTGACTTGTGGTAACATAACTGCAACATTTGCTTCTTTTCAATTGACCCTCACTGTGTGTGTGGATCAGTCTCACATCTCTATCTTTTGCCTACTGAAGTCAAATGCATGAAGAACCCAACACAGCTGGGTGGTTTAACTTCCAGTATGATGGAATCATTATTATGTATCCTTATAGAAGCATTTCTTCCTTTGGAAGGAATACATAGATTCTTCTAGACAAGTGAACAAGTAGAACGTCTGATAGATTTGTCCTCTAAACAAGTAGAACATAATAAAGTCACAAAGATGTGAAGCAAAAATTTGTGTAATAGTAGGTGGTGCCACACTAATTTCTACTCCTTGATTCTGAAAATCACAAATCCTGGCTATGTAAGAAATAGCACCATGGGTTGGATGCTGACTTATAGACAGCCTCCTGGAGGACATTGCCCCTGTCTTGTAAGATACTGCTATCTGACCTAGGTAGTACTATAACTAAGTCTTCAAAACACTGTTCTATCAAGCCAGCTGCTCCCAGGAAGATGAGGAATATGGCGAGATCAATGAATTCCATTAACATGGGCCCACTACCATACTTCATTTGTTGTGAAGTGAGTTACTTGATCAGAACTAATGTGTGGAATACCACAACCATGAATATGATGTTCTGTAAGTCCACAGCTGGCAGTTTTGGTAAAGGATTTCATGAAGAAAAAGTAAATCTGTACCTAGACTATTTCAGTAAGAACAAAAGGCTGACCCTTGTATGGTGGAGGCAGTCCAATATACTCAACCTACTACCAGATAGCTGGTTTATTCCCCTCGAGTATGGTGCCATATAGGAAAATCGTTGTTGGTTTCCACTGTTGGCAGATTGGGCACTCAGCCATGGCTCTAGCCAGGTCAGCCCTGATGAGTGGAAATTTGTATTGCTGAACACTATAGCAACTGAACTCTGTAAAACTCCGATCCTTGTCATCATTGCTACTTTATTCATGAACTCATTGAGCAATGATAGGAGAGGCTTGGGAAAGACACCATGGATATTCAAGGAATGTGTCATCCTGTCAACTTGACTACTAAAATATTCCTTTTCTGAGATCACCCTGGGTGAACATTTATACAACACAAATATTTTTGCATTTTTGCCCATTCAGAGATGTCTATCCACATATCTCTTCACCGATTTTCCAATTATATTCCTTCCAAGTTCCTAACCATCCAAACTCTTTTCTACAGCTTGTAAGTTAGTAAAGTCTCCATATTAGTTGGGTTTATCTAGAGAAATAGAAACAACAGGACATAAATATATAGGTAAATAGATAAATGGATAGATGATAGATAGATAGATAGATATTTCTGTATGATAACCCAATTGTGTTAAGGGGTGGTCAAATAGCTGGTAAAGCATTTTTTCTAGTTGTGTCTGTGAGAATGTTTCTGGAAAAGGTAAGTATTTGAATCATTAACCTGAGTAAAGAACACCCTCTCCAATGCAGGTCATCCAAGGTCCTTGAACTATTAACACTCCTGATTCTTGGGCATTATTGGCCCCTCAGCCCACTTTCAGACCTTTGGACTCAAAAGGGACTACACCCTTTGCTCTTAACTCAAACTGAATTTACACCACCAGTTTTCGTGTTTCTGCAGCTTGCAGATGGCAAATCATGGGACTTCTCAGTCTCCATAAGTGCATAAGCCAATTCCTATAACATATATATCACATATGATATATATAATATTGGTTCTGTTTCTCTAGACCTTACTAAAACAGAATTACATATAGAAAGAGCTTTATTATAAGAATTTGGTTCACATTATTATGAAGGTTGAGAAATCCTGAAATCTTCAACTGGCCAGCTAGAGACCCTGAAGAGTCAATGTGTATTGTTCCAGTCCAAGTCCAAAGGCCTGAGAACCAAAAGAGTTGATGGCGTAACTCACAGTGCAAAAGTAAGTAGGCTCATGACCCAAGAAGAGCTGATGTTTCTTTCAGTTCTGGTTCAAAAGCCAAATAGAATCAATGTCCAAGCTCAAAGCAGTCAGGAAGAAGAGTTTCCTAGTATTCTCAGGACCCTTAGCCTTTTTGTCTATTCAGCACTTCAACTGTTTGGATCAGGGCCACTCACATGAAGGAGGGCAATCTTCTTTACTCAGTCTGCTGATTCAAATGTTAATGTTAGTCTCATCCAAAAACAGCCTGGAAGACATATTCACAATATTAGTCATATTTCTGAGGCATAGTTTAACTCATATCTCAGGGGCTAAAAAACATGTATTTTCTTTCTTACAGAGAGGCTGGTTGGGTGGAAACTTTATTTCAGGCATTGGATAACAAGTCATACATTCTGGGACTAGAAATTAGCATGCTCTTTTCATAGCACAGAGAAGCATGAGAAGACAAGCTAAACTATGAAAAACATTACAGCCTCTGCCTGTGTCATATCCTTTACCACTCTATTTTTGAAAACATACAGCATAGCTGAATTCAATATCAATAAGAGTGGCCCGTGTTTCACTCTAGAGGGAGCTAAGTCATCTTGCAAAGGGGATGCTTGTGTAAATCTATTAGAGAAGAGGAGTAAAAAGTTGAAATACTAAAGAGCAATAATACAAAGATAAACAGCATTCTTCCCCATGTGGAATTTGTGTGCAATGTAATTGAGCCTCTAAATACCTAGGTTCTCAAGCAGCATGTCTAAACACTTAGCCATACAGTGAACTTTAAAGTTACGTCCAGTTATCCATTTGATGCTCAAATATCTCAGTGATACTTGATTTGAACAATAGATCTAAGAAATGGATGCGCGGTAATGCCATATCTACATACGTCTTCATCCTAAATTTGATTACTGATTAATAATGCCACAACATTGGTTTGTGAGAGACACTGATCAACTAAAGAATGACATCTTTGTATCTACCTCTTTTTCCTCCTTTGTCAACTTTAAATAGACTTTAATGTGCCAATCAAATAGAAATAAGAGTTCAGTGGACGGTGTTACACATAAGAGATTAAAGGTTATTTACTAAAGCTTGATTACACCATATTGCATATAACTATAAGTCATTTATGAAAAAGGTAAAATATTGATAAATTTGGGGAGGCATTTGAGAGCTTCTGGTCTGATAGTCAATGGGAGTCACTATGGTCAATCAGATGCTCATTTATTTCCAGCTTCATACTATCTAATGTCTGTAGTTGCTCAGCGGCCTGGTTGTCACTAAGAGATTTTACTGACTTACAAACTTGAGGTTAAAATGTTTCTTACATTATTTCATCCTTTATATTGTTATTCCTACTTAGCACAATTAACTTCACTGGAGGATATGGAGAGTTCATTGTTAATTAAATACAGCTGAATAGTTACATTTTGATGGTTAATTTAATCAATATCATGGAAGCAATTATATTGGCTTCTCTTTTATATGAAATAAGAGAAACATCCTTAATGTTAATGTAGGCTGCCCTTTTATTTAGAATCATTTGTGGAAAACAAGACATTTCTAAAAATAATACAGAGAATCTCAAATTTCTTTTTTTTTTTTTTTTTTTAAAGATTTTATTTTTTTATTTGACAGAGAGAGATCACAAGTAGGCAGAGAGGCAGGCAGAGAGAGAGAGGAGGAAGCAGGCTCCCTGTGGAGCAGAGAGCCTGATGTGGGACTCGATCCCAGGACCCTGAGATCATGACCTGAGCCGAAGGCAGTGGCTTAACCCACTGAGCCACCCAGGCGCCCCATCAAATTTCAATAAAGACTGTAAAATCATTGGCTTTCAATAATGGATAAAAAGGTGTCACATTTCTCAGGTTCATCTAAGAGAATAAAGCTTCTTTGTTCCAAATTCTTTCAATTCTCCCCAGTTTATCTTTTCTCTTTATTTTTTGAGCCTATAATCTCATTGTCATTTATTTGGTACTTTGCTTTCTAGTTCTCAGCAATTATTTGCTGCATGTCCTCCTGGGATTTCCTTCACTTTTCTAAACTCACCTTTATCCCCTCAGTTCAAGCTTTGCTTTTACTAATCATGCCTTGAACAATTAAGCCTCACATAGGAATCTTGGCAATATTGGCTTTTTCTCTCAGTTGGACACTATATCCCAAGAGTATTATTTCCTTCCATTCTTTCTTCTTTTCCAAAATAAATGAATCAGTGACATATACTTCTATTTACACACCAGATAATAGCATAGATTTATTGTTTTATCTATTGTGGTGGTAGGAATTTCAGTTCTTTTCAATTAATCCAAGTAAGATGGTCACTATTAGTATATTGATAAATTAGATTTTATTTTAAAATCCTATTACTTTCAAAAATTTCAGAATAATTGAATACATATTTTTTGAAAGAACACTCAGTACATTGATAGCTTCACACCTGTGGCCACGGAGATTATTGTATTCCTTCCTGGATCTAGGGTACAAAGATTTATCTATGGCTTTAAAGAATATCTGATGATATAATCCCAATAAAATAAAATAAATGTGTAACATAACAAGGCTGAACACATTTCTTGCAACCACAATTGCTGTAATTAAAAGTTATCTCTAATTGAATTGGATTACAACAGTTGATGCATGACTGAATTTTGAAAATATTTCAAAGATACTCATACCTTCACACTTGCACACACATATTATATCTCTTCTTGTACAGTAAAGCTCCATATGCTATCATATTAATTAGTTCCTGGTATATAATTTTTAAATATAATCCTTCATGCTCACATTTTTTTTTGTTCTATTACATCTTTTTCTAATTAGGATCCCACTGCATTTCTAGTAGTTTTTGCTTTACATATTAAGTTGCTATATTGCTTATACATACAGTTTGATGATTTATGTTATTTGTAAAGTGTGCCTTGCATGGTTTTATAATTTTAATCATGTTATTTGCTATTAACATTCCATCTGGTCCAACATAAAATAAATATTGCCACTTATACTTTCCTTTCCTTTGCATTTGGCTATCACTTCTTAGCTCACTCTTTTTAGTATCTTTCCTCATGAGTACAGTCATTGTTATTGTTTTTGTTGGTTATAAATTTAATAAAGTTCCCTAGGTCTCTTAACCCTATTTGATAATCTTTTCAAAAAGAAAAGTTTAGGGGGCATCTCGGTGGTTCAGTGGGTTAAGCCTCTGCCTTTGGCTCAGGTCATGATCTCAGGGTCTTGGCATCGAGCCCCACATCAGGCTCTCTGCTCTATGGGGAGCCTGCTTCCTCCTATCCTCTCCCTGCCTGCCTCTCTGTCTACTTGCAATCTCTCTCTGTCAAATGAATAAATACAGTATTAAAAAAAAAAAAGGTTTAGTTTATTCACTCTTTTGAATAGTGATTGACATATCTGTCTTTATTCCTTTATCTTTATTTGAAATAATTAATTTAGCTTACTCTTACATTTTTCTCTATATATTTTCTAGATCGATAAAATTTCTAATCATTTCTCTTATTTCCACTTGCAAATTTGGATATTATTTTTAATATTACCATTTCATTAATGGATAATTTCACTTAACCCCTCATATTCAGATAAATTCTACATTATTTAAATTTAATATAAATATTTATCACAACAAAATATAACTTTTCTCTCTCCTATGCACTAAATTTTTCTTACACTCTTCCACTTTTTTTCTCTCAAGGGTGCTTTTGATAATACTTATTTTCAAATAATAGTATTTTATATTTTTTCTAACAGAATGTGAGCAATATAATGATGTTTTAAAACCTCTACTTTTATTAATTCTAATTGTAATTTTTATCCTTCAATGTATAATATTTCGCTCTTTTATTTCTATTTACTTTTACATTGTTGATGTTTATGACAGTATTTTCTTCGAATTTAAGTCTGCTTGCTTTATTTACATCAGAGGAAAAACACAAATTACTAAAAGTGAAATTTAAAGAATATAGAGGGAGAGATGCAGAGATAAAAGCCAAAAGTCATCTTCAAGGGTTCAAGGGTGGCTCAGTCAGCTAAGTGTCCAACTCTTGATCTCAGCTCAGGTCCTGATCTCAGGGTCTTGGGTTCAGGCCCCATGTTGGGGTCCAAAAATAAAATGCCATCTTCAAATTTGAAACTCAAATTTTTTCTTAGAGTGGACTCTGTTTTAAACAATTATATGAATGAAAACTATCTACAATGGTCCTGAACCTTCACTATGTCTATCAAATTTACTTGCAGATAAAATATGGAAGACCATGAATATTCTTTCATGCCCTATCCATAGAATGATTAAGTTTAAAATTTTAATTTAAAATTTTAAAGTTTAAAATGAAAATACAATTTATAATTTATTACACAGTCATTTCCTTTCTTGTATTATCAACAGTCCCTATAACAATAATGCTAAATTTATTTAGCCCTTGCTTTATGCCAGCCATTTTTCAATATGCTACAAATTGATTAACTTATTTCACCTTCAGAATAAACTATGGACTAGTACTATTTTTATCAATACTATTTATATTTTACATGTGAGGAAACTGACACACAGGGAATTTAGAAAACGCCTAATTTCTCATTGCCAATAAGTGCAGAGCCAGTAGTTGAAGTCAGCAGCCTAGTTCAATATCGCATGCTTTTAACCACTGTTGGATACTGCTGTTTTTTCCTCCCTAAAATTTCAAATTGGTTTGTATTATGTTATACATATTTACCTTTGTCAATTTTTTTTTCCTTAAACTTCTCATTATATGATTTGGTCTACTGAGTTCCATTTTTCTCACAGGTCTTTATTAAATAAAACTCTAGGACCTGTCACATCCTGCTCCTGTTAGGACTGGAACCTCTCTAAGCACACCACACATCTGAAACCTGGAACTCCCTGTCGCTTCTCTTATGGAATAGAAACAGTTTCCTGGACCTGAGCTTCTCTTCTTTGTTTACTCTTTGGTATTGCTGAAGTCACGTGTTTTTCAGAAACAGTCATGGGAGGTAAATCTTCTCAACCAGGTCACTTAATTACTTCTACCAACACACTGGACTAATAGTATAGTTCCATATATAATTCTAATTTTAAAATTAGTTTTCTACCAAACATATCATCAGCGGATTTGGTTTCTCCTGAGATTTGGTTTCTTCTTTGCTTGCTGATGGCTGCCTTATCTGTGCCTTCACATGGTCTTTTCTCTAATGGCCCTTTAATTGTCCAAATTTCCTCATCTCATAAGGAGGCCAGTCAGATTGGACTAGGGCTCACTGTAATAGGATAATTTACTTTACTCATTTCTTTAAAAGCACTATCTCCAAATATGGGATCATTCTGAGGTACTGGGTTTTAGGGCTTTGACATATTACTATGGGAGGGATATAACTGAGTCCATAGAGCCCATAACAACAGCTAAACAGTATTTCATGGTATAGATGTACCATTGTGTGTTTACCATTCACCTGACAAATGACATCTGGGGTGGTTTAAGTTTTTGGCTATTATAAATAAAGCTGCTATAAATGTGCAGGTTTTTGTATAAAGATAATTTTCTTCTAAATACAAACTATTATAAGAACATACTATGAGCAACTCTATGCCAATAAATTTGACAATCTGGAAGAAATGGATGCATTCCTAGAAACATATAAACTACCACAACTGAACCAGGAAGAAATAGAAAGCCTGAACAGACCCATAACCAGTAAGGAGATTGAAACAGTCATTAAAAATCTCCAAACAAACAAAAGCCCAGGGCCAGACGGCTTCCCGGGGGAATTCTACCAAACATTTAAAGAAGAACTAATTCCTATTCTCCTGAAACTGTTCCAAAAAATAGAAATGGAAGGAAAACTTCCAAACTCATTTTATGAGGCCAGCATCACCTTGATCCCAAAACCAGGCAAGGATCCCACCAAAAAAGAGAGCTATAGACCAATATCCTTGATGAACACAGATGCGAAAATACTCAACAAAATACTAGCCAATAGGATTCAACAGTACATTAAAAGGATTATTCACAACTACCAAGTGGGATTTATTCCAGGGCTGCAAGGTTGGTTCAACATCCGCCAATCAGTCAATGTGATACAACACATCAATAAAAGAAAGAACAAGAACCATATGATACTCTCAATTGATGCTGAAAAAGCATTTGACAGAGTACAGCATCCCTTCCTGATCAAAACTCTTCAAAGTGTAGGGATAGAGGGCACATACCTCAATATCATCAAAGCCATCTTTGAAAAACCCACCGCAAATATCATTCTCAATGGAGAAAAACTGAAAGCTTTTCTGCTAAGGTCAGGAACACGGCAGGGATGTCCATTATCACCACTGCTATTCAACAAAGTACTAGAGGTTCTAGCCTCAGCAATCAGACAAGAAAAGGAAATTAAAGGCATCTAAATCGGCAAAGAAGAAGTCAAATTATCACTCTTCGCAGATAATATGATACTATATGTGGAAAACCCAAAAGACTCCACTCCAAAACTGCTAGAACTTATACAGGAATTCAGTAAAGTGTCAGGATATAAAATCAATGCACAGAAATCAGTTGCATTTCTCTACACCAACAGCAAGACAGAAGAAAGAGATATTAAGGAGTCAATCCCATTTACAATTGCATCCAAAACCATAAGATACCTAGGAATAAACCTAACCAAAGAGACACAGAATCTATACTCAGAAAACTATAAAGTACTCATGAAAGAAATTGAGGAAGACACAAAGAAATGGAAAAATGTTCCATGCTCCTGGATTGGAAGAATAAATATTGTGAAAATGTGTATGCTACCTAAAGCAATCTACACATTTAATGCAATTCCTATCAAAGTACCATCCATCTTTTTCAAAGAAATGGAACAAATAATTCTAAAATTTATATGGAACCAGAAAAGACCTCGAATAGCCAAAGGGATATTGAAAAAGAAAGCCAACGTTGGTGGCATCACAATTGCAGACTTCAAGCTCTATTACAAAGCTGTCATCATCAAGACAGCATGGTACTGGCACAAAAACAGACACATAGATCAATGGAACAGAATAGAGAGCCCAGAAATAGACTTTCAACTCTATGGTCAACTCATCTTCGACAAAGCAGGAAAGAATGTCCAATGGAAAAAAGACAGCCTCTTCAATAAATGGTGCTGGGAAAATTGGACAGCCACATGCAGAAAAATGAAATTGGACCATTTCCTTACACCACACACAAAAATAGACTCAAAATGGATGAAGGACCTCAATGTGAGAAAGGACTCCATCAAAATCCTTGAGGAGAACACAGGCAGCAACCTCTTCAACCTCTGCCGCAGCAACCTCTTCCTAGGAACAACACAAAAGGCAAGGGAAGCAAGGGAAAAAATGAACTATTGGGATTTCATCAAGATCAAAAGCTTTTGCACAGCAAAGGAAACAGTTAACAAAATCAAAAGACAACTGACAGAATGGAAGAAGATATTTGCAAACGACATATCAGATAAAGGACTAGTGTCCAGAATCTATAAAGAACTTAGCCAACTCAACATCCAAAGAACAAATAATCCAATCAAGAAATGGGCAGAGGACATGAACAGACATTTCTGCAAAGAAGACATCCAGATGGCCAACAGACACATGAAAACGTGCTCCATATCACTCGGCATCAGGGAAATACAAATCAAAACCACAATGAGATATCACCTCACACCAGTCAGAATGGCTAAAATAAGTCGGGAAATGACAGATGCTGGCGAGGATGCGGAGAAAGGGGAACCCTCCTAGACTGTTGGTGGGAATGCAAGCTGGTGCAGCCACTCTGGAAAACAGCATGGAGGTTCCTCAAAATGTTGAAAATAGAGCTGCCCTTTGACCCAGCAATTGCACTATTGGGTATTTACCCTAAAGATACAAACGTAGTGATCCAAAGGGGCACGTGCACCTGAATGTTTATAGCAGCAATGTCCACAATAGCCAAACTATGGAAAGAACCTAGATGTCCATCAACAGATGAATGGATCAAGAAGATGTGGTATATATACACAATGGAATACTATGCAGCCATCAAAAGAAATGAAATCTTGCCATTTGGACAACATGGATGGAACTAGAGAGTATCATGCTTAGCGAAATAAGTCAAGCAGAGAAAGACAACTATCATATGATCTCCCTGATATGAGGAAGTGGTGATGCAACATGGGGGCTTAAGTGGGTAGGAGAAGAATCAATGAAACAAGATGGGATTGGGAGGGAGACAAACCATAAGTGACTCTTAATCTCACAAAACAAACTGAGGGTTGCTGGGCGGAGGGGGTTTGGGTGAAGGGGGTGGGATTATGGACATTGGGGAGGGTATGTGCTTTGGTGAGTGCTGTTAAGTGTGTAAACCTGGTAATTCACAGGCCTGTACCCTTGGGGATAAAAATATATGTTTATAAAAAATAAAAAATTAAAAAAAAATAGATAATTTTCTTCTCTCTCTGGAGTAAAGGCCCAAGAGTATAATTGTTGAGTCATACAGTAGGTACATGTCATTGTTATTATTATTGTTATTATTAACATTAACTTTTTAAAGGCAAACTCTCAAAGTATTTCCCATAGTGGATGCAAAATTTTACATTCCCACCAAAAATGTAGGAGTGATCTTGTTTTTCCGCATCCTTGCTAACATTTGATGTTATCCCAAGGATTTAATTTAGCCATTTTGATAGCCATTCTGTGTAGTGGTATCCAATTTTGGTTTTAATGTTTATTTCCCTAGTGGCTAAAGTTGTTGAACATTTTTTCACGTGCTTTTTTAATACCAATATATTCTTTTTGGTGAAAATTCTCTTCATGGCTATGCTCATTTTCTAATTTGCTTGTTTGTGGGATATTTTTTTTCTTTCTTAATCTCCTTTTTTCCCCTATTTTTTCTTCACTCAGACCCAAAGTATCAACACTCACTAAAGGAACTGTTGTTAACAAAAAATTATTGCTATCATTATAGTTTTTTCCTCTTTTTTCACTGATTTTTTACACTTCATTACATGTTTTAGATATTAGTATTTTGTCAAATACTTGACTAGCAATACTTTATTCCACTGTACTGCTTGTCTTTTCATCTTCCTAAAAGGGTCTTTCACACACAAAATTTTTAATTTTTATGATGTTTAAAGAACGCATTTTTTCTCTTTATAGATTATGGTTTTGTTTAAGTCTCAAACTGGTATTTTGCTTCTGTGTTTTTTTTTCTAAAATTTATATACTGTTCATATTGCATTTTACACTTATATTAAGTCTGTAATCCAATTTTGTAGTGAATTTGAGATTTATGTCAAAGTTCACTCTTTTATCTACAGAGGTTTAACTCCTCCAGTGCCATTTGTTGAAAAGGCTACCTTGCTTCCATTGAGGGCTTTTTTTAAACTTTTGTCAAAAATCTGTTAGGAGATTTGTATGGAAATATTTCTTGGTTGTCTCTTCTGTTCTTTCCTTCTGTATCTTTCCCTAACAACCTGCAGTACTTTCCTACTAGCTCACACAATTGCTTAAAAGCTCCCTTACATTTTGTTTCAACATGAACTTAATCAGTTTATCCCCCTTACTGCATTAGTCTCTATCCCTATTGGAATAGTCTTGAAAAAGGTCCTTCCTTGTCATTTTTAACCAGTGTCTAGCACAATTTCTCTTTGACACGTTGTATCGCTTTTAGAGTGACCACATTATATACTTTATACATATATACATAGTCTACTGGTGCTGTTTTACCAGTTCAAGGAAGTATAGAAACACTAATCCCTTTATGTCAGTTTTCCGTTTGCATTTATAATATAAATATCTTTAGTATTTCCTCTATATACATTTGCAACCACACCAAGAAATGTTATTCCTTTTGCTTCAACAGTCAAACAAAACAAACAACTTGAGAAGAGAAGGAATGTCTACTGTATTTAACCATAAATTTCTTTATCATATTTTTCTTCTTTCTTCAAGTTTCAACTTTTCCTTATTATATTATTTCCTTTCTGTTTAGAGTTTTATTTAACCATTTTCTAGGGTAGGTCTACAGGGGGAAAAATCCCTTAGTTTAACTTGTGAGAATGTCTTGATTTCCTCTTAATCCTGAAGGATATATTTGCTTGCTAGAGGATTCTGAGTTGACACTTGAAAAATGTTGTGCCACTTCCTCTGGCCTTCATGGGTTTTAATGAGAAATCCCCTGTCATTTGAATTATATTCCCCTTATAGGTAAGGTGTCATTTCTCTCTCACTGCTTTCCAGATTTTTTTGTCTTTAGTTTTCAAAAGTTTGACAATGCTGTATCTTAGTGTGGACTCCTTTGAATTTATTCTTGTGTTTGTTTAGCTTCTTGAATGTGTAGGTTAAAGTGTTTTGCCAAATTTGGCAAATTTTCAGTCATTAGTCTTTTGAATAATTTGTGTAACCATATCTTCTTTCTCTTTTTCTTCTAGGACCCCAATGACACAAATTTTAGAACTTCTGTTACAGTTTCACTGGTCCTTAGAGCTCTGTTCATTTTATTTTCAGTCTTTCTGTTGTTCTATTTTCAAGTTCACAGATTTTTTTGCTGTGTCACTTCTATTCTGGTGTTGGGTCTATTTACTGAGTTTTATTTATTTATTTTCAGTCAGCTATTTTTGTTGTTTTGTTGACATACTATTTCTTTGCCAAGACAATTTTCTTTCATTTATTTTGAGAACTTTTTTTGTACTTCCTCATGGTGACATTATTATGATGGCTGCCTTAAAATCATTGTTGGGATAATCTAACCTTTACATCAGTCTCATTGCCTTTGATTGTATTCTTTCATTCAGTTTGAGAACTTTATGGTTCTTTTTATGACAAATAACTGTTTATTTTTTTTCTGTTTTGTTTTGTTTTAGATTTTACTTATTTATTTGAGACAGAGAGAGAGCATAAGCAGAGGGAGTGGCACAAAAAAGGATGCTCTTTGTTACATAGGGCCCTGGCTCACCATTAGGCCTTCAGTGATATCCCTTTGGCTGGAAAGGTTAGCATTGGATCATTCCTACATTCCACCAACACCTTGGGGGAAAGTGGCTTTATAACTCATGGGTAAAGGTAAAAATTAGGACTCTTTCTTGGCCTTTTCCTTTTTTTAAGTTTTTATTAAATTGCACTTAGTTAACATACAGTATTATATTAGTTTCAGGTGTACAATATAATGACTCAACACTTCCATGCAACACCAGGTGCTCATCACAAGTGCACTCCTTCATTCCCCATCACCTATTTAACCCATCCCCCCACCCACCTTCCCAATGGTAGCTGCCAGTTTAGTCTCTATAGTTAAGAGTCTGTTTCTTGGTTTGCTTCTCTGTCTTTCTTTCTCCATTGTTTGTTGGTTTTGTTTCTTAAATTTCACATATGAGTGAAATCATACGGTATTTGTATTTCTCTCCTTGGCTTTTTCTGACATTAATAGCAGGGAGGAGGAGTGCCTCCTTACTGACAAATTGCTTTGGAAATCCAGGCTTCTTGTATAATCCCCACACAATCAAGGACGGCCTGATTATTGCCTGGTAAGGATGAAAGACATGGTTCGTAGGAGGCCTTCCCTCACACTACTGAACCGGGGGAACTGGGAAGCTTTATCACAACACAGTGATGCTGGAAATCCAAGCTACCACTTGGACTCTGCTATCATGGCTGGGAGTAAGACCGTAGTTTTTTCTGTGCTATTTAACTAGAGTAAATCTGGTTTTGTTGTTGTTGTTTCCCTAAAAGATTCTGTTTTGTAAGTCTGTCCCTTTTCTGGATCTTTGGCTAAAGATGTAGACTTTTGGAGGACGGGTTTTGTTGTTGTTGTTGTTTTGGTTTGGTTTTTGGTTTGTTTTGTCTGTATGTCTTGTGTTCTTAAGGTAGCAGATTTTTCCATCCCAAGTCTGGGAAACATGAAGTAGAAAGAAAAACTAGGAACTAATAATCATGCCATTCCTCAAGTTTTGATGTCTCTAGTCACTCTGCCTTCTCTCCACCTCTCAGAATCTTCTTATGTTGGTTGTACATATAATATCCAGGATTTTTATTTGTATTTACTTGGGGAAAAAGAAAAATTTTACTCCTTTTTATCAAAAGCAGAAGTCCTCAGTTTTTTAAATTAATTAATTATTTTGTAATATTCTCTTTATGTGTGGGTGTCCTTGATTGTGTGGGGTTCTTGGTTTTATGTGGATAGAATGTGTATGGTGCTATATGGTAAGCAGTCAAGTTGCTAACTTTTATAATAGATGATACCTAAATGGAACCTATGGCTTTCTTGTTTTCTTTTTTGGTGCTAAGCCTTGCTTGAAGTGAGGTTTCCATACCTAGAACAATCATCAAAGAAAGGAGATAATTTCATTGCCGCTAAAATCCCAATCTTACAAATCTATATTAGTCAGCTTTCTGTTGTATTAAAAATGGACAGCAAACAATATCCAAACTCTGGTTTACAACAATATTTATTTATTTATTTATTTATTTATTTATTTATTTATTTTTGTTCTCTGCTCAATGGGCAGGATAAAATTAGCTTCAGGCTGTGAGTCTGGTAGGGTTCTATTCCATATATCTTGTTCTGGGACTAGTGGACAGAATATGCTATTCTCATAAAGAAGGCAGAAGTACAAGATGGCAAATTAAAAGAGTCCAACCAAACTACCCAACCACATCTAAAACATCTATTTTCATCACACTGTCTAATATTCTAATGACCAAATCAAATCCTATGGCCAAGAGCAACATGAATGGGATAGGGAAATATATTTCTGTGTTCTCTAGTGAGGGGCACTCCAATGGGAAACTATAAAGAGCCTGGATACTCAATTCCGTAACAGTAAGTGCATAAAGATTGGAGGAAATTAATTATTCTACCTCAGTTGGCTTTATGTCTAGAAGTGAGAAAGCAATTCTGAGCTGGAAAATCATCACCATAAGTGTCTGCTCCACCAAAGTAGGTAAAGTATTGAATTAGATCAGTTATTGCCTTGAAGCTATTCTGAAACTCTAAGGCATCATTCAAATGTAAAACCATACGTATCTTCAAGTTAAAACAAAATAAATTTAAAAAATGGATAAAAAGCATTGATTATTACATCCACCAGTATGTTTTCATTTAAATAGTAACCTCTAGGAGTAACCATAGGGAAAAATGTCTGCAAGAAAGCTTGATGTGTGAAACTCAGATTGCTAAAGTCAACTTCTCTGAATTTCAATAAAATAAATGGAAATTTGTCAGTAACCCAGCTTAGCTAATTACATTTATCAAACTTAGTTATATTAACTGCCTAATTCCTGAAGCTTCACTTCACTTATTACTGTGAAAGCACAAATGTGGCACATTCTATTTTAAAAGGCGGAAAGAAAAGTCACACTATGTCAAATAACTCCTTAAAGAAATAGCCCAAGGTTATATTGACATGCAGAAAATGAAGTGGAAAATTGAGATAATTATTTAGATAAATCAAGCAAAAAGTAAGACTAACCTTTGCCCCAGTAGCTTAAAAATTCTGAACAATTAAAATGAAATCTAAAAATGTCAGAACTGTTGTTTCAAATCTTTTAGTCAATTTATGAATATATTTATGCCAAAGTATAATATTATTTAGAAAGAAAAATATTGTACTCACAGTTTGTGGTGCCATAGACACTTATATGCTAAACATGTTTCTCACTTTTCTATTTTGTTTCAATAGACTTCAGAATATTTTTCCCAGACAAAAGCTCCATAATTTTAACTCTAAATCTTTTCCACTTAGAATCTCTGCATTTAAAGGAAGGATGGGAATAGCTTTGCTGTTATTAGATCAGATTCATGAGCTGCCTTATTTTTTATACTTTTGAGTGGGTAATACCTGATATATCAGATATTTCTTTCTCAGCCTGGATCAGTGAAATTGTTCATTGAAACAAACAAACAAACAAACAAAAAAAGTGCCCTTCTACCCCTGCCTTAGACACCCCTACACAATAAGAATGCAGCTAGAAAATGCAGTTAACCCAGCATGGTATAGTTTATATATAATTGGTAAGCTGTACAGACAGAAACTAAAAGACCACTTCAAAGTCATGTTCATTTAACAAAAACAAGCTAATGTACACTGAGGAATTAATATAAGTCGGTTACTGCACTAGTTTTTCGCAGGCATCTCATTGACACCTGATAAGACAAATTCAATTACCACCAATTTTGAGATGAGAAAAATAAGACTTAGAGGGATTGATGCACACTAAAGGAAAAATTTTTTCCTTATTCCCAACACTCTGACACCAAATATGTGAATTTTGCATACTAAGCAATTCTCCAATTCTTTGTGGATACCAGCTGGGTGCCCCACAACTTAAATTCAATTTTGGCACTAACTACAGGGGTTAATGTAGA
Source organism: Mustela nivalis (assembly GCF_964662115.1). Taxonomy (NCBI): domain Eukaryota; kingdom Metazoa; phylum Chordata; class Mammalia; order Carnivora; family Mustelidae; genus Mustela; species Mustela nivalis. Next base: position 29,906 of record NW_028134891.1, on the reverse strand, counting down.
CTCCACAGGTTAGGGCTCAGTCCACTAAGACTACCCCTACTTCAGAGGCCATTGGTGAATGATGTAGTCCTCAGTCCCTCTCTCCTCCTTGGAGGTTTGGATGGGGCTGAAGTTTACAATCCTCTAATGACGTGGTTGGTTCCTCGGATAACTATTCTACATCCCAAGACTCCATCAAGACTCACTTGTATTCAGATGTGGTTGAAAGTGCCTTTTTTGAATAACAGAATACTTCTTTACTGTCTTTTTTTCTTTATTAAAGACTTTATTTATTTATTTACTTGTCAGAGAAAGAGAGAGAGAGAGAGAGAGAGATTGAACACACAAGCAGGCAGAGTGGGATGCAGAGGCGGAGAGAGAAGCAGGCTCCCTACTGATCAAGGAGCCTGATGTGGGACTCAATCCCAGGACTCTGGGATTATGACCTGAGCCAAAGGCAGTGGCTTAACCGACTGAGCCAACCAAACGTCCCTCATTTACTCTCTTCATTCAGAAAATTTTAAGGATTTGGGGAGGGGCTCTGTTCCAGAAACAGGGACAAAAACCAAATACATATTTTTATTATATCTCAGTATTACACTTATCCAAGATCCATCTAGTATGTAAATGGAAGACCCCAATACTGGTAATCTAGAGCCTTACATTAAATTACATATGATTTCTTACATGTGTGTGGGCATTTGGAAGGAGCTAGACATCATCAACAAAATTATGTTCTTTTGTTTTATCTGGAAGATTTATAACCTTTCCTGAGTTAAGAACTTGTGTATTGGTGGCACTTGTTTGGAAGGTTATTCCAGGGACCATGATTGAGGGAATGGGGCAATGAAACAGGAAAAGAAGAAAAAATTTTAAGGACTGTTTTATTAAACTGGTTTTTCCTTTGGACGACTAGGACTCAGTTACACTGAGTACCACCCCAGGAACATTGTAGGACGTGCCTCAGACTTATATCCTTAAAGATGGGAAAGTCCAAAGCATTAGTTCAATCCCCATTTTCTCTGGTTGGGGCTTACCTCCATAAGTGTTAACTTCCTGAATTTATAGATTGATAGATTGATTGGTATTATATGTAGATGTGGTCTAAATGGCATTCCATGACTTAGGAAAAAGCCCCAAGGTACAAAAGCAAAGCAAAACGAAGACACAAAGATTGACATATAATATTGGTGACACGCATAGAAATGACAACCTCAGCTGAGCTGAAATCAGATGGATGGCTAGCATTGTATTCACCTGCTAAAGTCATATTGAATGGGTGCCCAGGGGCTCTCTAATGAACTTACAGAGGCACTTTCAGATATTTTAGGTTTAAGGGAAACACAACAGCTATTGGATACTGCTTTGCAAACTACTTTCACTTAAGTGTATTTTTTCCAAATAGCTATTAAGTTGTTAGGATATAAATATTCATACTTATTAAGGTGTTTATTAACTACTTAATAGAGCTCTTAGAATTTTTTGGTAGGGCACTAGTAAATGTCGTGAAAAATATTATCAAGACACTAAGTGCATCATGAACCAAAAACACATGGGACCTCTTTTCTACTATAGACCACCCTGAAAAAGCAAGATGGACCCCCATCAAAAATTTGGTTAGGATGTTAAGGCTGATGGTGTCACATAAACAGTAAGAGAGTATGAAAAGTTTGTTACTCACATAACAAGGCTTTCTTGGGGAAGCAAGGCAGATCCCAAAATGGCTTGAGAGACCAAGGAAAAGCACAGTGGCTTGGAGATACTGTGGTAGTTTGGATATGGGATCAGTATGAGTGTTTCCACACATGTCTTGAATTTCCCACTAGTGCCACAGCAGGAATACCTAGACTTTTTGAAATCAGTTTGTCCGGATGTGAGACAGAGGGGAAATGAGGCTTAAAAGCTGTCAATAGTCAAATATCAACAAAGGAGTCAGACTATTCATGACATTACCTAAGAAACTTCTTTTACTATGTAAGTGATTACTCTTGATACATACAATGAATCATATAATGAATTAATGTGTGTGTATAAATGTATAGATGAATTAATATCATACATATCATTTATATACATGTTCACTTGGACACTTGATGTATAATCTTTAAGTAGCCATCATAATTACGCTAGGTGCTGAGTATTTGGCTAAATTCGCCTGATATATTCTTTCATGAAATTTATAAGCTAAATGAGGAGTGCCATAAATGCAAACGAGAAATGAGTTTGAAACTGTGGTAAATATCATGAAGGCTACAAAGAGGATAATATATAAGAAAACAACACAGAGGATCTATTTTATATTATGCTGTTTTTTAAAGGTCACTGATAAAAGTGACCCTTTTGCTTAGTCTTGAAAGATGAAAAGGAGCCGAATATATGGCTGAGTGAAGGAAATTGTCCCATAAAGACTGAGTATTATAGATAAGAAGGCAGAGTTTAGAACAAACTAAGTGTGTTTAAAAACTGAAGGAAGCTTGGCATGATTAGAAATTAGTGTCTGAGGGGTAGGGACACATTCTGTGAGGTTTGAGACATTGGTGATGAGGTTGGCACTAATTTTATGTGCCTTGGGAGACATTTATTGCTTTTTATGCTAGGGAGTAGTCTGATGTATTTTTAAAAGACCAAATAGGGCTAAAGAGATCTTTAGTTGGCATTACTGGAGAAAATAAAATGTTATGGAAATAAGAAAATGCTATCTTGAGAATGTAGAAGAAAACTGAGCAAAATATAATGCATGTTTCAAAATGAAGTATCAAAACTGATGAGATTTTTAAAGAGCATGTTTTATTTCCTTACTCATAAACCATCTAACACATGCTATAAAAGGAATAAGGGTGTATTAGTAAGGGAAGAGGAGATAATTATTTTTCCAAACAGATAAATTGGTTCTACATTAAAGATTAATGGATAAAACTGCTTATATATTTTATACTCCATAGAAAGAGTTTGAATGAAAATTAACTATGGATATTATAATTTGTCATAAGCACTCTATTTTTGAAGATATTGATGTTAATTGTGAAAGTTTCTTAGCAAAAACTAAGATAATCATTGATTTTAGTGTTATCTAAAGATTGAATTAAATATTGCTTTGAGAATTTTATTTTTTAAAGACTTATTTATGTATTTTAGAGGGCATTAGGGACAAAGGAAGAGGAAAAATCTAAAGCAGACTTCTAGCTGAGCATAGAGCCGAACACAGGGCTCAACCTCCCAACCCTGAAATCATGACCTGAGCCAAAATCAAGAGTCAGATGGCTTAACTGACTGAACCACCCAGGCACCCCTGGTTTGCGATTTTAAAATAGCTTTTATTTTCAACTTGTTGGGAATAATGAATGAAAAGGCAATACAATTAAAATGTTTATCATGACCTTGAATTATGGTGCAGAAAGATAATTATTGAAAGACAAAACTTGGCTAGATACTTTAATATGACATTGTTCACCTTTCACTTTGAACATTAAATGAAGTATAAGAAGTTATAAAGGCCCAAATTTTTTAAAAAAATAGAATTATGTAAATTCCATTTAGTTCAGACAACTTGGATAATTTATAGACATATTTTTCTAAGTAAAGGAATAGATTCTAAATGGATTTAGAACATTCTTTGGTTGTCATTTTGTTTCAGAGAGGTTATATACATTCAAAGAATTTTTTAGCCTTAATTGTTTAGTGACTTAGTTATATATTTCATATATACATGATTCATATATAAATTATTTATAAATCATGTATTTTCCATACTCCTCTCCAAATTTGCCCACATATGAGCAGGAATATATTTATTTCAAGTATTTAATATCTTTTTAAAAAGACATGCCACAAAAAACTTTAAAAATATTTAGTATGTGCAAATCCATTGCATTTGACATGCTAATTTATATTTTAAAGCACTATATACATGCATCATTTTTATTTTTATATAAAACATAAAGTATAGAAGTATAGATATAGTCTCATCTCTCAAATGGAGGCATTAGGACTTAGAGAGACCTGAGGTCTCAAAAGAAATTACTGAGGGAGATTCCCAGCCTTGGGCTAATTTTCCTAGATTTGGGGGGCAATCAGTTAATGTAACAGATAAATTAGTTCCTCAACCCTACAGGTTTCTTTCACCAATGTTCTACTCAATATAAATTTTTCTCCTTGAATGCAGGTTTTCAAATTCTCAGTTTCAACAATCAATCATATAACAAAGAGAAAAACAGGAAACAAGGGTTCAGCTATGATGAAAATACTTTGGAAAGTTTTGCAATCCTATGAATGAAAATGCCAGCTCCAAAGTAGAATATGGATAGGATGAAAAATAACCTAACCCCTAAGACAGATCATCAAAACCTCAGAAAAATGCTAGGACTAGAGATGGAAGAAGCTGTTTGATCCTTAGAGTCTCTTCCAAACCTATTTTATTGGTTAATTGTTCTTCCTCACCTATCAGAAATTTAGAGGTTTACACTTTGGGATGAAAAAGCAGAGACCACTGGATGACTACAAACAGAATTGGGAACATGATTACAGTAGCCAGATCAAGAAAATTCAGTAAGTGTAAGGGTATACCATGCTGAATCCTGAAAGTGCCTAGTTCTGTCCATGTATCTCTAAGAAACTGGAAGCTAGTCCTTTACCATTCAGGCAGCATATTGAGGTCTTCACTAAGAAATCCAAGTAGACAAGAACCAAGAGAAGAACCAAAAATTATTGACATCAGAAATTTTTCAAAAAAAATAGTCCTACTAAGGTATCTGCAGTGATGTTCAAATTCAACATGGATCACTAACTTATTCAGAGACTTAGATTGGGTTCTTTGGGAACACTGATGAAAAATTGCATGTAGAGTATTAATGGCAGGGGTTACCCTTGGTAAATACATACCAATAAAGAAACAAGGCAGAATTGGGCCTAAGAAGTTGGTCTTTAATGAAGTTGTAATTGAAGCCTAAGGAGCTCTGTAGCTGGGAAGGCCTTTCTGAATTGTTGCCATCAAAGAACTGATAGCCATTTTTTTGTAGCCCTCAGTGTCAATCAGTACTGCTACTGAGGATAACTGATTTCCAAGTGACTTTGAATATTTGTGAATAGATCCTTCAAGACTGGATGAAAGCTAATCAGTTTCAGTAAGTTAACTGCAGAGTCTGGTAAACCTAATCTAAGAGAAAAACTTGCCTACCCTAAACCCAACCACAAAATGAAATGCTCTTTCCAAGGAATTGGAAGGCGATGAGTACAGGAGGCATTAGTTTGTCTTTATGATGACGGTGACTTAGCGACATTGACACTGATGATGATATCATGGGAGAGGGTGAGTGGGTAATATAATCTTGGTCATCTTACATAAATTTGCTTCTGGGGAGATAAGAATATATTTAGAAATAGTTATTTACCTACTCGTTTAGAATGCATAAAGTTGCATGATCATCAAAAAAGTAGTATTTTATGAAAGAAAGGGTACACCATCACAAGAAATGAAAAGATGGCAAGTGGGAAACAAGGTAGAGCTCTTTAGATGACTTTGAGAAATGCTTTGGGGGGGAAAAAAAAAAGAGGAAATTGATGGCATCTCTACTAAGGAATTCTATAAGACATGATCAATATTTGAGGCATAAGAGTGTTTTTCCTATCCCAGCTCTATCTGTTAAAGAAAAATGGCAAATTTACTCTCTATCATTCTCTGTCCTTGTCTGGAGGAATTTGGATTCAAGTATGATAGCTGTGATTTGGACAAAAGAAGCATTTGAACAGTTGGCTGAAATCACCCCTCAGATAAAGCCATTGCATCTGAAAAGATAAAGTTTGAAAGCCTGCTCATTCAACCCCTGAGATTTTTTAGCCATATTGCAATAATTTGGATGAATGACTGAGAAATGGTGTTCAGTCTTAGGGTTGTGATATAGGTGATCAAAGTACAGTAAACCTTAAGGGCCACAGGACTGGTGACCTGAAGGGTCAGGCTCTGAAACTGTGAGGGTTGGATGCTCTATGAATGGGAGGGAAACTGTAGGGGGGGACATATAAGTTGGAATCTGTGGCTGGAGATTTTATTTAGTGGTTGTATCACCTAGACTTGAGTGCGTACTTAAGATGGATACTGTTTATGAATGGGGCATGTGGTTTTTGCCCTTTTCAGCAGATATTGCTTAATGCCAACTTTCACATGGTTTGAATTGGTCATGCTGAATGGGAGCCACTGGAATTGCCCTGGCCTTCCTCCGTAGTGACTATTTAGCAGTACAGAATTCTAGGAGGTCATTAGTGCACTGATCTGATCAAAGAAACTGTGGTTGGAATACTGATTCCAGATAGTGTCCTGTTGGACACTACTGTCTGGCCAGTGCACAAGACAGATGGTTCTTAGAGGTTAAACCTAGACTGAACAGTAGTAAGCCAAGTGGTTCTTCTGTTTGTGTCAGCTATTCCTGTAGTGATTAAACAAACAAACAAAAACTATACAGAAAGTACAAAAGGGCAAAGGTGTTAGTGTAACACTATAAACCTGGCTAATGACATCCTTTCGATTCCAATTTCAGAGTCCAGCCAGGTTCCGTTTTCATCCTCATGACACATTTTCATAACTTGCTGTATTGCTGTTTAATAGAACTTTTTAGGATGCTGGAATATTCTGTATAGACACTGTCCAACCTGCAGCCACTAACCATGTGTGGCTATTGAGTATTTGAAATGAGGTTAACAGGACTATCTGACTTTTTCTTAAATTTTTATTAATTTAAGTTTAAATAGCCACTTGTGGCAGGTGGCTTTCATATGGGACAAAGCAAATCTGAAGATGTTAATAATAATGAAGATCATGTTAGTGCACTGTTGATATTATGATATTATATCATCCGAGGAAGAAGTTCAGGAGGAATAAAGGACTATAGAGACATGTGAGACAAATAGAGCCTAATTCACAAATTCAGTCTACATCCAAATCTCAGTCCAATTTGTGCATCCCTGGAAATTATATAGATGGAGCAAACAGAAACAGAATCAAATCATGAAAAATAAGTTACCTCTAACAGACCCTTGCAGTACATAAGAAGTCCAGAGAATAGCAGAACTATTTGAATTTTGGCAAAATCACATTATTTATTTAGGAATTATTGTAGGTCCTACTTACAATGTCATAAAGAAAGACATCTGAATTTGAGGGGATTCTGAGAAGAAAAAATTGATTAAAAAGAACAAAAAATTTCCCTTTCTGTATTTTCATTGTTAGTGTATAAGAAAGCCACTGATTTCTGTACATTGACTTTGTATCCTGCCACGTTGCTGAATTGCTGTATGAGTTCTAGTAGTTTGGGGGTGGGGTCTTTTGGGTTTTCCATATAAAAAATCATGTCATCTGCAAAGAGAGTTAGTTTGACTTCTTCATTACCAATTTGGATACCTTTTATTTCCCTTTGTTGTCTGATTGCTGTTGCTAGGACTTCTAATACTATGTTGAACAAGAGTGGTGAGAGTGGGCATCCTTGTCGTGTTCCTGATCTCAACAGGAAGGACACAAGCTTTTTCCCATTGAGGATGATATTTGCTGTGGGTCTTTCACAGATAGATTTGATGAAGTTCAGGAATATTCCCTCTATCCCTATACTTTGAAGCGTTTTAATCAGGAACGGATGCTGGATTTTGTCAAATGCTTTTTCTGCATCAACTGAGAGGACCATGTGGTTCTTCTCTCTTCTCTTATTAATTTGTTCTATCACATTGATTGATTTGCAAATGTTGAACCATCCTTGTAGCCCAGGGATGAATCCCACCTGGTCATGGTGGATAATCTTTTTAATGTGCTGTTGGATCCTGTTTGCTAGGATCTTGTTGAGAATCTTAGCATCCATATTCATCAGTGATATTGGTCTGAAATTCTCCTTTTTGGTAGGGTCTTTGCCTGGTTTGGGGATCAGGGTAATGCTGGCTTCATAGAAAGAGTCAGGAAGTTTTCCTTCTGCTTCAATTTTTTGAAACAGCTTCAGGAGAATAGGTGTTATTTCTTCTTTGAAAGTTTGGTAGAATTCCCCGGGGAATCCATCAGGTCCTGGGCTCTTGTTTTTTGGGAGGTTTTTGATCACCGCTTCAATCTCGTTACTAGATATTGGTTTATTCAGGTTGTCAATTTCTTCCTGATTCAATTTTGGGAGTTTATAGTTTTCCAGGAATGCATCCATTTCATCTAGGTTGCTTAGCTTATTGGCATATAACTGTTGATAATAACTTCTGATGATTGTTTCTACTTCCTTGATGTTCATTGTGATCTCTCCCTTTTCATTCATAATTTTATGTATTTGAGAATCGATTCCATTTACTATAGCACCAAGAACCATAAGATACCTGGGAATAAACCTAGCCAAACAGGTAAAGGATCTGTACGCAAGGAACTACAGAACACTCATGAAATAAATTGGAGAAGACACAAAAAGATGGAAGACCATTCCATGCTCTTGGATCAGAAGAATAAACATTGTTAAAATGTCTATACTGCCTAGAGCAATCTATACTTCTAATGCTATTCTGATCAAAATTCCACCGGTATTCTTCAAAGAGCTGGAGCAAATAATCCTAAAATTTGTATGGAATCAGAAGAGACCCCGAATCACTAAGGAAATGTTGAAAAACAAAAATAAAACTGGGGGCATCAGGTTACCTGATTTCAAGCTTTACTACAAGGCTGTGATCACCAAGACAGCATGGTACTGGCATAAAAACAGACACATAGACCAGTGGAACAGAGTAGAGAGCCCAGATATGGACCCTCAACTCTATGGTCAAATAATCTTCAACAAAACAGGAAAAAATATACAGTGGAAAAAAGACAGTCGCTTCAATAAATGGTGCTGGGAAAACTGGGCAGCTATATGTAGAAGAATGAAACTCAACCATTCTCTTACACCGTACACAAAGATAAAATGGATAAAAGACCTCAACGTGAGACAGGAATCCATCAGAATCCTAGAGGAGAACATAGGCAGTAATCTCTTCAATAACAGCCACAGCAACTTCTTTCAAGATATGTCTCCAAAGGCAAAGGAAACAAAAATGAAGATGAACTTTTGGGACTTCATCAAAATCAAGCGCTTCTGCACAGCCAAGGAAACAGTCAAGAAAACAAAGAGGCAACCCACGGAATGGGAGAAGATATTTGCAAATGACAGTACAGACAAAAGGTTGATATCCAGGTTCTATAATGAACTCCTCAAACTCAACACACACAACACAGACAATCATATCAAAAAATGGGCAGAAGATATGGACAGACACTTCTCCAATAAAGACATACAAATGGCTATCAGACACATGAAAAAATGTTCATCATCACTAGCCATCAGGGAGATTCAAATTAAAACTACATTGAGGTATCACCTTACACCAGTTAGAATGGCCAAAATTAGCAAGACAGGAAACAACATGTGTTGGAGGGGATGTGGAGAAAGGGGAACCCTCTTATACTGTTGGTGGGAATGCAAGTTGGTGCAGCCTCTTTGGAGAACAGTGTGGAGATTCCTCAAGAAATTAAAAATAGAACTTCCTTATGACCCTGCCATTGCACTCCTGGGTATTTACCCCAAAGATACAGATGTAGTAAAAAGAAGGGCCATCTGTACCCCAATATTTATAGCAGCAATGGCCACGGTCACCAAACTGTGGAAAGAACCAAGATGCCCTTCAGCGGACGAATGGATAAGGAAAATGTGGTCCATATACACTATGGAGTATTATGCCTCCATCAGAAAGGACGAATATCCAACTTTTGTAGCATCATGGACGGGACTGGAAGAGATTATGCTGAGTAAAATAAGTCAAGCAGAGAGAGTCAATTATCATATGGTTTCACTTATTTGTGGAGCATAACAAAAAGCATGGAGGACATGGGGAGTTAGAGAGAAGGGGGTTGGGTAAATTGGAAGGGGAGGTGAATCATGAGAGACTATGGACTCTGAAAAACAACCTGAGGGGTTTGAAGTGGCGGGGGGGTGTGGGAGGTCGGGGTACCAGGTGGTGGGTATTATAGAGGGCACGGATTGCATGGAGCACTGGGTGTGGTGAAAAAATAATGATAAAATAATGATACTGTTATGCTGAAAATAAATAAATGAAAAAAAAAAGAACAAAACATTAGAGTGTAGCGTATGTGTCTCATTTGGACCTTATGATTCAACTATTAAGATAAAATTCATCATATATGGAATAAGAATAAATGAAGCGCAGAACTTGGCAAAAAATTAATAGCACTTCTTAGAAAAAGCTATTTGGTTTTGGGCTTGAAGTCTTTCTGAGACAGCTGTACATATAGCCCGTCTGAAAGGCAGTTGATAACTTCTGAACTACTTCTGCCATTGAAGGACATAATTCTCAAGCTATCTTGATAATTCTCAAAAGAGCTTGTCTTGGTTAATTCCAGAGATATGTTTGAAGGGGTGACACAGCAAAGCTCATTCATAAGACAGAAATGGCATCGTCAAACAAACCGTAAGAGAGAACTTCACAGTCTACTGTAGATATGAGCAAGTTGTGTCTCCAGTTATCAGGCCAGGAACAGATCTCTTTGAGAACTCTGTGCTCCATCACTCTGTGGTCTGAGCCCTACATCTTTTTAAAAGAGATAAAACAAGTTGTTCTGAATTGAGGGCTTCATAGCTGTATGGAAATGAGCATCAATATTCCTGGCAAAAGATAAATCTCAGGACAGACAAGTTGAAGACTTGGCAGAGTTGACAGACGTTCCCTTATATGTAAATGAAGTTAGACTCCTGCTTTCCATGGAGTATTTTTATGTACTCACTGAATCTTGGTGTATAACCAATAGCCTCATTATGTGGTAGTCATGAGACTCTGAGTGGTGACTAGTTAAAAAATAAAACGAAAACCTCTTATAGGGGAAATAAGTTATGGGAATGTGTGTGGAAAGTTAGAAGAATGCCCACAAAAAAGTCCCAATGCTGATCCAAAAGGAGACTGAAGTGCTAGGGAAGATAATTTAGTCAGGTCCATAGAGGAAGATAGTTGGGTTCCTGATATTAACATGCATGAATATGAGATATTCAGGCCATGTGCCAGTGGGATGAAACACCAACCACATGGCACCTGATAAAGAAGCTGAACTCCGTGTCAATAGAAAAGAAAATGACTGTGGATATAATTCTCCTGAGGGAAAAGGCTGGCATATTGCTGGCAAACAGACTTCACTCAACCTCTCTAGGGGCACTGGGGAGTCACAATCTAAGTTTGATACCTGTGGCCTGTTAGGCTCTCCTTATCAGTAACCAAAGCACTTTGGAAAATACAATTAATATTTTGGACAGTGAATTCTTTATCAGTTTTGTTCCCTTTGATAAGTTTTATCCTATTAAGATGCACATTTTTTTCTGATACACTGTCCAAAATAAAATAGTGGTATCACTGAGTTTAACATTCATATTTCTGAAGCATGATTCACGACTCATCAGTTCATCCCATGCAGCGAAATTAAGGATAACAGTAAATTTAATTCTATTACCAAGAAGAAGGGCCAGTTCGGTGAGTTTTTACCTTTCTAGTCTTTTGACATCTGCCAGACAGTGACACCAAGGTAGGTATTAGTAAAACTGCTGTTAGATACTGACTCTGTGGGTAAATAGTATGTCTGTCGATCTGGAAAGATCAATTGTGGGATAATAGTGAGAATCAAAACAGGGAATAAATGGAAAAAGAGGATAAACAAAATTATTACACACAGAAAAAGTGCTCAGATAATTGGATTTCAATCCAGTACAGAATGTAATCACTTGTTTCCACAAGAAAGTATCAGAACAAGAAAAAAAGAAATACTCTTGGCTATCTCTTTCAGGTCTAGTGCTAACTAATGGCTGATGTTTGGAGAAATTCCCCCAGACTTCTTTTCTTCAGAAGGAGAATAGTGAATTCATGTTTATTTTCAAATACTCCCTAAAGATTCTACCTGAATAATCTGTTGGGGGTGGGGAGAGCAAAAAACTGATATAGTTCCCCCTGCTGACTCAAAGTATATGCAATTCCTGCAACTATCTCTGGCTCATGTTTTGTACATTGATAATCATCATTCTAGTAATTTATTACCACATTTATTATTGTTTCCTCAAGTTTGCTTTATTTTGGGAAATATGCATAACTTTTATTTAAGATGCTATTACTCACTATCCCTGCCAAAATGTTCCTTAATATCTTCTTTCTTTACTTTTTTTTTCAAGTAGGAAGGATTTATTTTAAATGATTGATTATGATAGATCTGTAAAATACAACTATTACATCACACCCAGACAAAAAAAGAAACTTCAGAATGAGCAACCTCAAAGTTTCTGCCTTATTATTTTTCTTCTTTTTAGAGAGACCGAGTGCACCTGCACAGGGTATGGGTGGGAAGGGGCGGGTTGGAAGGGCAGAGGGAGAGAGCATCTTAAGCAGCCTCCATACCCAGCATGGAATTCTAGGTGGTGCTCAATCTCCCAAACCCGAGATCATGATGTGAACCAAAACCAAGAGTCAGATACAACTGAGCCTCCCAGGTGCCCCTCAAAGTTTCTGCTTTACAAGTCTTTATTTATTTATTTATTTATTTATTTATTTATTTATTTGACAGACAGAGATCACAAGCATGCAGAGAGGCAGGCAGAGAGAGAGGAGGAAGCAGGCTCCCCACTGAGCAGAGAGCCTGATGTGGGGCTCGATCCCAGGATCCTGGAATCATGACCTGAGCCATCCAGGTCCATAAGTCTTTTTTAAGAAACATCTCTCTTCCTACTATTTATTAGCAGAACATAACAGTGATTCAGTCTCTATAACGGTATTCTCACCTTCACACCAGATGCAGGAGAAACTACAGTGGACTGTTCAGTTTCACACTCTCGTGTGGAGATCTACAAACAGCTAACTGTCCCACAAAAAGGTTCACTCCTTTAAGCCACTTATGTTTTTAAAATAGTTCTTAACCTAGGGCATCAGAGTGTGTTTGTAAACCCCATGAATGGAATTTTAATTGCCCATGCAGTTTTCTGCCAAGTAGGTCCAGAACAATAAGTTGCCAAACTTTATGGCAACTCAATTTCTCCATCTCCCTACTTCTGTAGTCTGGAATTCCTTGGCTGGAGGCAAAACAACTCAGATGTCTGCCTAGCTCTGTCTTCACATGATCTTCGTTTTATTTCTTTATTTTTTATAGGAGATTGGCCTATACTTTTTTTTTTTTCTTTTTGGGGACTGTGGGATTGGTCACATGGTAGAAAAAGACCCAAAGATTATAATGACTTGCTGTACAGTGGAAGCAGATGGATATTGGATTCAGATATTCCAGAACTTAGAAGCTGTAACTGCATGCTACTGACTGCCTAATTCTCTGTTAAGTCACTGACACATTCTGAACCTCAGTTCTCTCATGTTTAAAATGACAAGATGATATTGTTTAGTAAGATCCTCTGTGGAAAACAGGACCTTTACTGATACACAGCAGGAAGTCAGGTAATGATTGTTTTCTTTCCCTTTCTCTCTTTAATAAATATACAGGTTTTAACAATATCTGACATCAAACAATATTCTAGGCACTATGGGAAGTAAACTACTGAAACACATTTTTCTATCCTTAGACATCAGTAAAGGATATTTTATTCAATGAAATTTACATTTGAACTGTTACTGCCCTTGCAAATTTTGGTAGAGATGTAAAATATAACAATTGCTCTTTAATCAAGTATAACACATACAATTAGTGTCCAAAGCTAAAAATATTAAATAGTTCAATAATTTGGTGTATGCTGTATTCATACTTTCTGGGTCAGAAATTAAAACAAAAAAAGAATACTGCCTTTTTCAATGTAAACTTTTGTCAGGTTATTTTAAAGAAATCTAGAAGCTGACTAAAAATAATTGCTTGATTTGTTGATGAGTAGCTGATTTTCACTGAAAGTACTATAAAATTCAAACAATGTACCTGATTTAGAAATGATATAACCCCCAATTCTTCATATTTTAAATTTTTTATTATGCATAAGTCCAAATTCTTCAAACTCTTTCAGCATTGAATTTAAGTTTGCATTATTCTAAAAAATAATAAAAAGGTAGCTCTGAATTCTGAACATTATATTACCAATTAAAACACTGTTGGAAAAGAAAATTAGCAAGAGTACATGCAGGTTTATTTTGGGTTTATTAAACTAACATTTTGCTAGTGGGCAAAAGAAATTATAAAAGCAGTCTTTTAGCTAATTAGCTCATTTTTAAAGATAAACCTCATTTTCTGAAGTAAGTTTCAAATCGTTATGTTATGCAATTATAATAGTCACATCATTTTGGACCACCATGGATACTGTGAAAGACTTCTAGGATATATATTCTCTTTCTTTAAACAATTAAATCTAATTTAGTTATAACTCCACTAATGCAAAAAGCAGAATGTAAGAATCCCCATTTTAACACACATGTTAAACCAGAAGCAAGTAAAAATTACTATCTTAAAACAAGGAATTATAGGGCACCTGGGTGGCTCAGTGGGTTAAAGCTTCTGCCTTCAGCTCAGGTCATGTTCCCAGGGTCCTGGGATCAAGCCCAAGGTCAGGTCAGGCTCTCTGCTCAGCAGGGAGCCTGCTTCCTCCTCCCTCCTCCTCTCTCTGCCTGCCTCTCTGCCTACTTGTGATCCCTATCTGTCAAATCAATCAATCAATCAATCAATCAATAAAAACAAAAACCATGAGGAATTATATGCCTTTATATGGAGCTTTGTAATATTCCAAGCTTTTTATACTTAATATTATCTGATCCTCATAGAGACTATTATATCTGCTTTTATTATTTTTATTAAATGGTACTTCATTGGCCTTTTTTGTTTTTTGATTTGCGGAAAAACAGAGAGGATACACTTTCATGTATCAGACCCACAGTTTTCTGCTGTTAGTGACATCTTATATTGGTATAATGCATTTGTTACAATTAATAATCAAAATTACTATATTATTATTTGTTGAATCTATGTTTTCTTTAGACTTTCTTCATTTGTACCCAATGTTTTTTTTTTCTTTTTTCTTTTTTTTTTAATTTCAGGATCCCATCCTAGATAACATTCTCTATTTAGAGAATAGAGAATGTCTCTTGGCTCCTTTGTCTGTGGCAGTTACATGCACTTCCCTTGTTTTTGATGACCTTGACAGATTTGAGAAATACTAGTCAGGTATTTGTAGAATGTCCTACTCTTGGCATCTTTTTCTCATGCTAAAATTGGAGTTATCATTTTTTAGGAGACGAATGCAAAGGTGAAAGTGTCATTTCACCATATCATATATACCATCAGCATGATTTATGAATGTTGAAGTTGGCCTGATCATTGATACAAGGCAGTGTTCATCTTTCCCCTTGTAAAGTTAGTGTTTCGGGGCGCCTGGGTGGCTCAGTGGCTTGAGGCCTCTGCCTTTGGCTCAGGTCGTGGTCCTGGGGTCCTGGGATCGAGCCCCGCATCGGGCTCTCTGCTCAGTGGGGAGCCTACTTCCTCCTCTCTCTCTGCTTGCCTCTCTGCCTACCGGTGATCTCTGTCTGTCAAATAAATAAATAAAATCTTTAAAGTTAGTGTTTTTCCCCTCTTTTATTACTGTACACCTTGGAAGCAAGACACTAGGTGCAGTCCATACCAAAAGAATGGAAAATTATGTACCTTTCCTTAGGGCTCAGTATCTACGTACATTATGTGGAATTATTCTGCATTGGAAATCTATCTCGTTTCTCCACATACTGACTTATGCAATTATTCATTTATATCAGATTGAACTCAGATATTCATTTTATACTTTAGGTTATAATTCACTACCACCTAAAAGGATGTTTTTATCTTGTTGTTCAAATTTTCCACCTCTTTACCTTTTCACCATTGGGAGCTCTTTCAGTTGGCTCCTGCACTGTTTTGGAACACCTCCATGAATGTCTTTAATTTTTTTTTTAATGCTTTCTTACTTTTCAGTACTATAAGATGATCCAAACCCATCCTGTATATTTCCCCTTGCATATATGTCCCAGGCCTGAAAACAGCTATTTCTCCAAGAATCTCAGCTTCCTTTGATTAGAAAATGGTATTAGAAACCAAAACAAGGGCATTAGGCATGCTGGTGGCTAGTGGGGCATCATTTGTTTTAGGCTTTCAGCTGACAGGGCAAAAATATTCAATTTAATACTAATGTGTTTGCACATACATCTATAAATATTTCTATATGTAACCATTTGTGTCTATATTACCCTAAACATGAGTTCATATTGCTCACCACTGATCATTTTACTATCTTTTTATCTTTGTGAGTTCCGGAATGTCATATTTTATAGTCATATAATATGCAACTTTTTAATACTGGCTAATTCTGCATATTAATATACATTTAAGTTTCCTCTGTATTTTTTCACATGTTCATAGATGCCTTTTATTGCTCAGTAACATTCCATTATAAGCATGTAACACAGTTTGCTTATTAATTCAGTTATTAAAGGACCTCCTGGTTGTTTCCAGTTTTTATAAATTATGGATTAAAGTGCTGTAAATATTTGTGTCCTAACTCTTCTGTGAACATGGGTTTTCAAATTAAATGGGTAAATATGAGCATGATAATTGGATCACACGGTAATACTCAGTTTGGCTTTGAAAAAGGCTACCAGAATGTTTTTCCAAGTGACTGTGCCATTTCACGTTCCCACAAGCAATGAATGATTTCCTTTATTGTCCCTATTGCCTCATATCCTCACCAGCATTTGGCAGAGTCAGATATTTGAATTTCAACTCTTTTAACAGGTGTGTAGTGGTAGTTCATTGTTTTAATTTGTTATTTCCTGTTGACCAAATATGTTGATCCTAATTTCATTTATTTAGTTGTCATGTGTATAGCATCATTGGTGATGTGTTTGTTCAGGTCTTTGCAAATTTTTTATTTAGTTTTTTTTTTTTTTAATTGTTGAGTTTTAAGGGTTCTTTGTATATTTTGGATTCAAGTCTTTTATCAGATACATGTTTTGCAAATATTTTTTTCCCAGTCCATGGATTATCTTTTGATTCCCTTAATAGTGTCTTTTATAGAGTATAAGTTTTTAAATTTTAAGAAAGTCAAATTTATTACATTTTTTTCACAAATCATGTATTTGATTTATCTAAACACTAATCAACATATTGGATTTCCAATAGATTTTCTCCTCTGTTTTTTTCTAGAAGTTTCTTGTTTTAAATTTAGGCTCATGATTCATTTGAGTTAATACTTTCATGGAATGTGTGATGTCTATGTCTAGATTTCATTTGTCTGCATATGGACATCCAATTGTTCCAGGACCATTTATTAAAGAGATGATCAATTCTCCATTGATTCACCTTTGCTCCTTTGTTAAAGATTAGTTGATTATATCTGTGAGTCTATTTCTCAGGTCTCTGTTCTGCTGCATTGATTTATATGTCTATTCCCTCACCAATCCATACTGTCTTGATTACTGTGTCTCTATACGTCTTAAAGTTCTCCAGTTTTGTTCTTCTTCATGACTGTGCTGGCTATTTCATGCCTATTGTCTTTCCCTGTAAACTTTAGAGTCAATTACTGAAAGCTATGAAAAAGCTTGCTGGAATTTTTATTTTTACTGGGGTGTGATCAAATTGGGAAAAACTGACACATTATCAATATTAAGTCTTCCAATCCATGAATATAATTATCTCTCCATTTATTTAATTCCTCTTTAACCCCTTACTGGAGTTTTATATTTTTCCACACATAAATCTTGTATGTATTTTATAATATTTGGATGTACATTTATTATATATTTATACATTTTAAAGTGTTCTAGATATTTGACTATTCTACATGGTGCCACATTTTAAATTTCAAATTCCAACTGTTCATTGTTGGTGTAAAGGTAAGCAATTAACTTTTATTTATTAACCTTATATGCTGCAACCTAATGCTGTAATTATATATTTATTCCAGGAGTTTCATTTTTTGTTTGTTTGTTTTTGTTTTTGTTTTCATTTTTTGTTTTTGTTGATTCCTTGGGATTTTTCCACACAGATAATCAAAGACAGTCTTGTTTCTTTCATTCTGAAATATATACTTTTTTATCTTATTGCACTAGTTAGTGCTTACTATACAATATTGAGTAGGACTAGTGAAAGGAAACACCCTATGTTTGTCGTTCCTGATCTTAGGGAAAAACCATCCAATTTCTCACCGTTAAATATGATGTCAGCTGCAGGACTTTTAAAGATACTCTTTATCAAGTTAAAGAAGTTCTCTCTATTCCTAGTTGAGTTTAATTGTGAATGGGTGTGGCTTCTTTTCCAATGCTTTTTTCCCCATCTATTGTTTTTTTTTTTTTTCTTTAATCCATTGGTATGGTAGATCACGTTGATTGATTTTCAAATGTTTAATTGTCCTTGTATACCTAGAATAAATACCACCTGGTCATAGTGTATAACTATTTTTATGCCTAGTTGGATTTAATTTCTTAATATAGTTGAAGATACTTGCATGTAAGTTCATAAGCGATATTAGTCTCCAGTTTTCTTTCAATGTGTTACGTGGTTTTAGTATTAGGGTATTTTTGATACTATTGAATAAATTAGGGAGATTTCCTTCTGCTTCTATTTTCTGGAAGAGACCGTAAAAAATTTTTCTTTCTTCCTTGAATGTTTGGTAGAATTTACCAGTGAAACCATCTCAACTTGGTGCTTTCATTTAGCTCAGTTGGCTAAGGTGAGTAATTATTGTTTCAATTTCTTTAATATATTATAGGTTCATCCAGAGATCTATTTCTCCTTTTTCACTTTTGGTAGTTAGCTTTTCAAGGAATTCAGTCTTTCTGTCTTAGTTGTCACATTTATGGGCACAGACTTGTTTACGATTATCCTTTGTTTTCATTTTCATGTACATGAGATCAGTGGTGATGACAACTCTTTCAGGGATTATATTGGTAACATGTGTCTTCTCCCTTTTCTTGGTTAATTTAGCTAAGACATTGTCAATTTTATTTATATTTTTAAATAATCATCTTCTGGTTTTGTTGATTTTTCTCCACTTTTTCCTGTTTTCATTTTCAGTTATCTCTGCTATAGCTTTGATTATTTTTTCTTATTTTTTTTCTGTTCACTTTAAACTTAAGTTATTCTTCCTTCATTAGGTTCCTAAGGTAGAAGTTTGGATTATTTATTTATAATATATTCACTAAATGCAACAAGTACTCCAATAATTACTGCTTTTGCTGTATCATACAGATTTTTGATAAGTTGCATTTTCATATTCATTTAAAAATGTTTTTAAATCTCACTTGGGACTTCTTCATGGGTAGTGTAGGTACCTTATAATAGTGTATAATTTCCAATTCCTCCAGTCAACCCTTTACAACATTGTTGTCATTCATTTCATTAATCAATATGTAAGCAATTAATTAAATATTAATCAATATGTAATAATCAAATACACTGTTGTTATTATTTTGAGCACTTGTCTATTAGATTAATTATAAATAAGTAAAATAAAATACTTTAACTTGTTCCTTCTTTGATGATCTTTCTCTCTTTATGGAAATCTGAGTTTCCAAACTGTATCATTTTCCTTTTCCATTAACTTTTTTGTTTTTTTACCATTTCTTACAATATAGGTCTACTTGGTGATGAATCCCCTGATTTTTGGTTTCTCTGAGAAGTTACTTTATTTTCACTTCAATTTTGAAGAACAATTCTGATGGATTTAGAACTTCAGTTTAGTGCTTTGTTTGTCTTTCAACATTTTAAATATTTCACTTCACTTGCTTCCTATTTACCTGTTTTTAAAACAGAAGTCAGTGTAATTCTTATTCTTGTTCCTCTGTAGTTATGTTTAAGTGCTTTGGACCAGCTGATAGCTCTAAGTGCTTTGACCAGTTGATAGCTCTGGTGGCCTCTGCTCCTGGGTGCACATCTTGACTATGATTCTCTATATTTGCCTGACTTTCCAAATTTCTGAGTTGTGGTTTGCCTAATAACATCAATTCCCTGAGAGGTTCAAGAAAAGTCACTGGTTTCAGTTTGTTCCGCTCTTTTGCTGATTTCACAGCTCAAACTACACTGGAGCAGAAACTGGAAGTTATATATTTACTTTTAATATAATAAAACCCAAGTCATTCTTGCTTTCACCTTTCTATGCTGCCAATTAGTCCTGTGGTTTTTACCTAGTAATTATTTATTTTTCTCCTTTATCACTTCCCCCGGATCAAGGATTGATTTCCATCCTGTCCACATTTGCTGTCATTCTCTCCAACTTATACTCCATATGGAAGCTTGCTAAGTGGCTTCTTATTAAAGGTAAAATCCAGGAACAGACAATTTTCCCCAAGACTACCACAGATTCTCTCTCTGGCATCTGGTTGCCTTTTCAGCACTCCCATATGTAAGGTTGAAACCTTACACCTCTAGTTGCAAAATTTAATGAAATATAATATACTACCCCAACTATTCCAGAACAATATTAACACCTTAGAATAATTTAATTCCATATGTTAGCCTTTTATTTGTTACTATTTTAGGTATTTTACATACTTTTCTAACCCTAAAGGACCTTATTTTTTCATACTAACATGTGTCCAAAAATTTACCACTTTTGATCTTCATTCTTTTACTGCCTGAAATACATTTTTAAAAAAATTTCCTTTAAGGACATTCTGCTGGTGGTAAGTTGTCTATTGTTTGGAATGTCTTTATGGTACCTTCTTTTTTGATGAGCACATTTGCTAGGTCTAAAATTCTAACCTAGCAACCATTTTCTCTTAACAGATTGGATGTATCATTTTTCTGTCTTCTGACTTCTACTCTTATTTACAAGAAGTCAGCCACCATTCCACATGTAAACTGTTTTTTTCCCCTTTCCTTTTAACATCTCTCCTGTTTCATTGTAGCTCTACAATATATTTTATCATTTCTTTAGTTTTATTTTCCACTTCACTAATTCTCTCTAGTGGTACCCAATATACTATTAAAGTTAAATTTATTTATTTTATTTTATTTTAAAGATTTTATTTTTTATTTATTTGACAGACAGAGATCACAAGTAGGCAGAGAGGCAGGCAGAGAGAGAAGAAGGGAAGCAGGCTCCCTTCTTCCCAAGCAAAGAGCCCAATACAGGGCTCAATACCATGACCCTGGGTGGGATCATGATCTGAGCCTAAGGGAGAGGCTTCAACCCACTGAGCCACCCAGGTGCCCCAAATTTATTTATTTTAATGTGTTATATTTTATCTCCTAGAAGTCTTTGCCACCTTTAATAATCTGCTTATCTTTACTCATCTTTTCCAATCTCTATTTCTTGGGTATACTTATTTTTATTCTGTTTGATAAGTCTAATATTTGAAGCATTTTGGATTTGATTATACTTCCAGTTGTTTCTACTATCTTGCATTTATCATAGCTTGTTTACTTATATATTTGATTAAACTTCTCCTTTTCTTTAGAAACTTACCCATCATAATCTTTTGGGTCCTAAAAATGTGGGTTCTTCTTAAGTGATTTTGCATTTGTTTTTATCAGTTGCTTGGGTCTGTAGTAGCTTGGGTCTCATTTTTAACCAGGCTTGAGAACTTACAAATTACTTAGACATAAGAATTTAGGCAACAAATCCACATGAGTGCTAGAATAACTTCCTTTCTTCCTTTTTCCTTTCTTTCTTTCCTTTTTCCTTTCAGCAACAAAGATTTCAAATTCGCATGTTTCTTTTTTCTTTTCCTTTGTAGTTCACATTTTCACTGAGTGTGTAGTTCTTTGTGTACATCTTGTAGCAGTATCTCCCATCTGAGACATGTGCTAGACTTTGTCCTCTGTACCCTAAATCCCAGAAGGCCATACAGTTTTTGCTAACATTTACTTAATTTAGTAAATGCTTTAATGTTGAAAGCTCATTTCAAGCTCTGTTTATCATCCTTGTTTGCTGTGATTTAATTCATTTTTAGTGTATTACTATTACTTTGATTTATTTATTTTTTTTATTCGTTTTTGCTGGGAATGGCCTGCAATCCCTGTACCAACCAATGAATGATTACTTCAGACTTTGCTGTGAAAGAAAGGAGAAGGCAAAGGGCTCTTCTTTGCTCCCACTTTTATTGGTCCTTCAGAATAATCACAAATCCTTATCACTGTTTTTCCTGCATGGAATGTGTGATTTACTTAAACTGGGAGGATCCATTTACTGGAAAAAAACAATATGCTAATCTGCTAGTTCTAGGAGTTCTGCTAAACATAGCCTGAAAGACAAGGCATACATCTCTTAGATCACAGGTTGGCTGTTTGGGCTAAGAAATCTTCGGGGAAGCCAACTCTCCAAGTATTCCTATGGTACAGTGGTCACACAGGCCACAGCATTCTAAAGGCCTACCCCTTCTCTGAAACATTCCTTGCCCTCAGCGGCCCCTGTGTTAAATTTTAGCAAGCCAGGTATTGTCGGTGCCCGAAAGTAAACACGCAATTTAAATGGCAGCTGCATGCGAGCCAGTAGGTGGAACTGAGGATTAAGGAAGTAGTCCAAAATGCCTCTTGTATCTATGTGGCTGCAAGTGATTGGTTGTACAACTTTGGTATATATATACATGCGCGGGCGGTGAAAGGGGAGATCCCAACAGCTACCCAGAAATAAAGCTTGCTTCGCTGAGGTCTCCTGGTCGTTCTTGCTGGCGAGAGCGACAAGGTATTATGGCTGACTTCATGATATACATTAACCCCAACACTTTTTAAAAGTTTATTATTTTTTAAAGCTTATCATTTGTTTAGTAATCACTGCATCTAGTGTGGGGCTCAAACTCACAACCCCAAAATCAAGAGTTTCATGCTCTTCTGACTAAACCTACCAGGTGCTCCTTTACTGTATTACTCTTAATTTTTATTTTTAAATGCAATGTCCTGGATCAATTTTTCTGATGGGAAAAATGATCCAAGTAACAAGTCACCTAACACCATTGGTAATGGGATGTCCAAATTACTATATAACACATATGTTAATGATGAGGGAACAGAAGGCTGGCTGAAGACAAAGCAGAAGCTGACACCTGTAATCCCACAACCCAATTCAGGGTGGGCCAAGTATGACATTCTTCCTTGAATCTCTGGAGTATCTTAATGTTAATGCCTTGCTAGAGGAGGGGAAAACAACCTTAACTTGACAATGGCAGGGCCTCCCTTATCTTCTAGGTCCTCCTTAGCATATGAAAGTTCTTTGGAAACCTCCTTTTTGTCCTTACTGCCCTCCCTCCCAACTTGTAGGTATACAATGGGCTATTCCTCAGGACTCTGGTGCAAGGGTCTGACCCTCTGACCAAGGGTCCTGTCCACATGCTTTAATAAAATCACTTTTTGCACCAGAGATGTCTCAAGAATTCTTTCTTGGTGTTGGCTCTGGACCTCACTTACATTCTAAAACTTCATCATAACAATTTGGTTTTACATTTGAACAACTTTGTGTGTGCATGTAAATAATATTGATTAACTATGACTCATTCTTTCTATCACTTATTTTATGATGTAGACTACCTGATTTGAAATCCTGCCTCTTTATTTAATCTTTCTATGCTTCAGTTTCTCTCTCTTCATGGAGAGTAATAGTAATACCTGACTTGTACAGTTCATTTGAAGATAAAATGCATTAGTATGTAAAAGATGTAGTTCCTATCATATATAAAGTAGTATTTACATGTGAACTATTACTATTCTTTAATTATATCTAAACTTAGGGAATTCTTTCTATTCCAGAGGGCTAATAACTACTCAACTATGTCATGCTATCTGTTCAAACCTTTACTTTTTCATGTATAAATATTTAATCAGTTCATGCTTCTATACATTTTAATATACAGAATAATGTCTGAATTTCAAATAATTATTTCTCTAAATAGTTAAATGTTTTTGCAGTCAATAAGTTTCTTTTGTGCTTGTTCTTAGATTGAATTATTTTAAAGAAGGTCTTTCTGGGTGTTCCAATTTTGTCTAGGTTATGATAATTACAGAATATTACATTGGATTCCACTCATTTTCTGACTTGGATTTCAAGTGGGACTTTAAACACAACTAACAGAATGGAATCTAAGACATTGTTAGAATCTTAATGCTGAAAAGAAAATTGGCCTCAGATTTGTTAGCCTATGAACTGAGCATGAGGCAAAATGGAAATGAGGTCTTCTATTCCTAATCTAATTTCACCTTACTGTACCTTATTTTCTGAAATTCCTAATGTGTTTAAACAATTATTTGAAAAGTCATCGTGTAAGATATAATACCCTAGGTCTGTGCAGTGCTCAATTTGGGATCTTTTATCTTGTATACTCTACCCCCCCAGATTTGTGAAAAGAATAGCCTCTTTTAACTCATGGTTGATATCCCAGATTAAGAGAAATGATTCACTCCAGACCTGAATTATACTTCTGATTTAAGTAATTTTTTCCCCTCCTAGTTCTAATTTTTGTCTGTTGACTCTTGAGAAGTATGCTAAGAAGTTAAATAGTTTAGTTATGGGACATTCCCTTATCCCTGAGAGAATAGTTGAAGATGTTTGACTTCCAAAATTATTCATAAAATTCTTTGTCATGCTATTGTGTCCCCCCAAAATTGGGTACCCCAATAATGAGTCTGTGATTAAAGGAGTGAGACTGATACAAAGCAAAAGTCAAGCAAAGCTTTACTTCATGCCAAGCATCAAGAATCAAACCGACCATCAAACAGACCGGTCGGGGGGCCGCCCCTTACAGAGAGGATGACCCCTCCCTGCTTTCCAGACTAACTTTTATAGAGCAAAGGCCATGTGGTTGTGCCTGGCCACACACAGGTGGCCAATGAAATTGTAACACACAGAGAAAGCTGCACAGTCATGCTAGGTGACCAATTGAATTACAATTTACCCTAGTAGACATTTGAACCAGCCTATCACTCAGAATTGGCGCCCAAAAGGTGCCCAAAGGGCGGGGCCCATACTCCTTGGTAACTAGGAGACAGTATGCGTCCCCCACTGATTGGCTACCTCCACCTGGCCTGACCCACCCTTGTACTTGGACTTTGTTACCTGGGACTGGTTTCCGGGACTTGTTTTAAGTAAGTTCCTCTGGGGGTGGGGGTGGAAGGGGAGAGTAGTTTAACTTTAATGAAAGCCTCTTGCTAAATAGGTCCTTACAAAGCCATATTTCAGAAGCATATAAAGACATACTCAATTTCTATGTTTTGAGCCCATTTTCCATCAGCTCTGTACCTTTAATAAATAATATTCACTTCTTATGCTACTTTCTAGGCTTATAGAATCATAAAGAAGAATTCTCCCAAAAAAAAATGCTCATAGTTTATTAGTAATAGGGATAAATACTAAATTTTATATATGAAAACTGTCAAAAAACCAACACTATAAAATTGTGTTACAGCAATAACCACATATGGAAATGAAAGCTGAAGTCAAAGCAGCATATCACATATGTCCTAAAAGTTTGCTGAGTGCTCTTAACCATTTAAAAAAATATATAAAGTAAACATAAATCATAAAAATATCCTCAGTGTAGTCTCTTTATTTTCTTTTTATATTTTTTGAAGTACTTAATTAGCCTTGAGACAATTCAACAGGCAATTGGGAATCTGAACCCCTTCATATTTCTTTAGCATAAATGCTAAGGAGAGAATTTGACATTTGAAATAGAAATCTAGAAGGAGGAAAAATATCCTTAAAATAATGAAAAAAAAAGCATATGTATAAACATTTATGAAGACTGTTTATAGTCATAGTGAGGAGTTCACATTTCCTTTGAAGATGAAAAACCATCTACAATCACAAAACCATTTAGAAATGCCTTAGATACTTCAGGTGTAATGGGTAAGTGCTCATTATTCTTGAAAAATGTCTTGATATGCACAGCATTGCATTTACTCATTAAAATTGACTATATGCATTTAAGTTTCCAAATGACACATTTTCTTTCCACAAAGTCATTCCCTAGGATGAAAATCGCACTGCTACCCTATAAAAATGTGTTTGTTTAAAAGTAAAGATGAATCACTTTTGTTTAAAAATCAATTTAAATGTTTTCGGGAAAATTGTATCATTGCTGCAATTCACACCTGTCAAAAATCACTGGTTTCTCTGAAAGGAAAACAAAGCTGACAGATTTGAAGACAATTTCTGTATATGAATATTCAACTGCATTTTTCTGCACACTGTGGTTAATTATATCCTAATTTGTCATTTAAAATATTTTAATACATCAGCTGTGATCTTTAGGTACAATATGTGAAATAGAAATATACAAGAAACATGATAGTCTTCACAATTCTTAGAAAGTACACATTTTTTTTTCTTGAAAGTAATCTGAAAAATAAGTCAATTTATGCTACACTCTCAGATCTTACATGAGTATAGAATATTAATCTTCTATCAAATCCTTGTTTTTTGATACAATGAAGAGTCTGGATATTTTCAAAAATTACTATTCTAGATAGAGCAAGGTAGAATAGTAAGAATTCTACTTCAAAAATGAATATGCAATTTTCAATATTTTTTTTTCTCAATATAGTACAGCTTTGGTCAAAGCACACTATAAACCTATGACCATTTTTTAAATACAAAAGATACAAGTCAAACAAAGGAAAATAAAACAAATGGTATTTAAAGAATGGATGTAAATTTTTTTTTTTAAAGATTTTACTTATTTATTTGACAGAGAGAGAAATCACAAGTAGGCAGAGAGGCAGGCAGAGAGAGAGGGGGAAACAGGCTCCCCGCTGAGTTTATAACCCAGTGCAGGGCTTGATCCCATGACCTGAGCCAAAGGCAGAGGCTTAACCCACTGAGCCACCCAGGGACCCCTTAAGAATGGATGTAATTTTAAAAGGTTACTAAGAATACATAGCCTTGATTTAGACTTTGCCGTTAATAATCATGTAACAAATTCCACTGAGGCTGTGAAAACCAAGAGCATTTCATGGAAATGTATTTACTCCTATCAAAATCTCATTTTAAAAATGGAACATTTTAAAAGTAACACCTCATCAGGAAATGCTTGGGAAACAAAAGAAGTTTATCCCCACGCAATTGACAAGAGGCTGCTTGTTACATTCATAGCGATCTGTGTCCACACCTTAGAGGCTCTTAGATTTCAAACTAGGGACTGTTTACACCCAAGACTCAAAGAATGGTAGCGAAGTTTTCTAGCTAACACTCAGCAGCCTGAGACTCAGATGGACTGCTGTTAACACAAAAGAAAAGAAAGATTTCTCCTTGCCTCCGGGAAGAATGCAGAGATCACACCACATACAGAAGGAGAACACTGAGGTTTAACTTTCTTATTATGATATTGATTCATAGTTGATGGGAAGAATCTTTTTGAAAAGCTGGGTAGGAAAGTGTTGTTCCTGCGGTTTCAAAGGATCCCTGTGGGATTCATCCCTGTCAAGGTGCAGGGCTCTGGAAACAGAGCCAATTACTTTCTTAGAAGTTCAATATAGTGTGCTATCTAATGTTGTTAGGGAGAAACACTACCTGCAGTTTTCAGGGGTTTGTGATGGAGAAAGAACAGCAAAAGTACGAGGAGGTAAGCCAAAGTGAGTCCGGCTGCAGCCCTGTTTCTAAATCCATCCCTGTCAAGCCGCAGGTCTGGCCAGCTCCTGGCCTGCAGATTTAACCAGTAAAATACAGCAGGCCACTTTTAGCCTCAGTTTATTTACACATTCGACAAAAGGAAGCAAAAGGAGACGATGCACGCTCGAAAGAGTGGAACTGAAACAGAAGGACCTCAGTGATACTGCAGTGCAAGTCTGGGAGCGCGCTCGCAAGTGTTTACAGACTGCAAATGTACTCTAAGGGTCTGAGCAGACAGCCTCAGACCTCAGAACCTGGGAGATGGTAAGAAACGGTACTGACAGCCTCTTAGGAAATATAAGAAGGTGGGGAGAAACTGGCCTCAGAGCAGCCTTCTATCCCGCAGAAATGTTCCAGGAGGATAACAAGGTGTGCCTCCACGACTCAGAAAAGCTGCGGTTCAAACCTCTCACTTGTGTGGCCTATGTGAACTCATGTGAAGCCACTAAGGTGCCATGATTCTAGTTTTCCCCTAAAATATCAAAGAAATAATAAGGGTTTTTTTTTTTTAAGAGTTTATTTTTTTATTTGACAGACAGAGATCACAAGTAGCAGAGAGACGGGCAGAGAGAGGGGGTAGGGGAAGCAGGCTCCCCGCTGAGCAGAGAGCCCAGTGCAGCTGGGGGCTCCATCCCAGGACCCCGGGATCATGACCTGAGCTGAAGGCAGAGGCTTTAACCCACTGAGCCACCCGGGCATCCCTAAATAATAAGTTTTTAATGATACACTTAGTGCCTAGATTGTGATTTTCCTTTTCTCCTCTACATACCATTTTCCCCTTTACCACCATCAACACACACACAAATAGAGAAATATGAGCATAAGCATATTAAAATTGATTTAAAATACTGGAACTTCCATGGAACCAGTAAAAATTTCTCCATGTAGAAATATGGAGATTTTAAAATCAAATTTATGGGGGTGCCTGTGTGGCTCAGTCGGTTAAGCGTCTGCCTTCAGCTCAGGCATGATCCCAGGGTCCTGGATTTGAGCCCCGCATCAGGCTCCCTGCTCAGTGGAGAGCCTGCTTCTCCCTCTGCCTCTGCCTGCTCTTCTCCCGCTGCTTAGGTGTGCACTCTCTCTCTCATTTTCTGCCTAATAAATAAATAAATTTTTTTGAAAAAGAAAAAAAAAACCTTATAAATGTAAGTAATAACGATTATATTAACACAAAGAAATTTTAAGGCCAAATCTCACTGTAATAATTTCCCATGTTATGTACCATCCTTGGATAGACTGGGAAAGAAAAAATGGTTACAATTTTTTTTCTTTTTTCTGAATCTATGCTTGATTAAAAATGGAACTATCACATGATACAGCAATCCCACTTCTACTTACATATCCAAAAGCACTGAAATCTGAGTCTCAAAGAGCTCTCACGCTCATATCAACATGATTCACAATAGCTGAGGTATAGAAACAACTCAAATGTTTATCAAAAGCAAATAGATAAAGAATATGTAGTGTACACATGCAATGGAATATTATTCAGCTTAAAAAGAAAGAAATTCTACCATTTGCAATAACATGGATGGACCCAGGAGACACTATGCTAAATGAAATGTTAGTTACATTAGGACAAACATAATAATAATTCCACTTATATGAGGTATCTAAAGTAGTCAAACATAGAGAAGCAGAAAGTAGAATGGTGGTTGCCAGAAGCTGGGGAGAGAGGAAGTAGACAGTTATCATTCAGTGGGTATAAATTTAGTTATACAAGATAAATAAATTCTAGATATCTGCCATAAAATACATACATGATACATGCCTATAGTTAATACAGCGTTGTTCACTTAAAAATGTGTTAAGTTTCAGTCTCATGGTAAGTGTTCTCACAACAATAGCAAAAAAGCAAAGGGACACAAAACTTTTGGAGGTGATGGACATGTTTATAATCTTGTTTGAAATGATGGTAAATTGGATGAATGCATATGTCCAAGGTCATCGGATTGTATACACTAAATATGCTGAGTATTTTGCATATCATTTATACCAACATAAAGTTAAGGGGGAGTACTTTTCATCTCTTTCCTTAAAGAGATTAAATCAATTTTTCAACCTTTCAAACACTGTTGTGACTTGCTTTTGCTAAGAGAACACGCCGGAAGAGATAGCGTGCCAGTTATGAGGCCTGAGAGTTTTTGTCTGTTTTCTTCTCTCTTCCTTAGAACTCTAATTGATACTATCATGTGTGGTCAGATGCCACTGTCACCAAAAATATCTGTATGACACCATCCAACGGACAACTGACCTATAGTTGCATGAGGAAGGCTGCTGAGTTCAGGTTTGCACAGCTGAGTCCAGCCCTAAATAATGAACTAAATGCATTAGTTGTTTTCAAGGCGTAAGTTTCCATCT
>NW_028134892.1:0-99323 GCF_964662115.1 Mustela nivalis | reverse complement strand
CTTGCCACCAGGTGCCATACCTGGAACTTGCAGAAACAACCCCATGGAGAAACGGTCAGTCAGATGCCAACTTCCACCAAGATGTGGCAGCATTGTGGGTGACAGGGGGTGCGGCGGGGAAGGAGTGGAGACAGTCCCCCACAGTTCCCCATCCCAGTGCCCGGGCCGTGTGCAGGGATCCTGTTGCCTCCTCTCTCCTGTGGTGAAGGCACTGGCCTTGACCCCGAGTCTGCCCGAGCACCGGATCAAAAGGCAAAGCCTTACCAGAGCAGGAGATGGAATTAGGAATAGAGTGCCATGCTAGGCCACGCACGCTGCTGCAGGGTTGTGACTGTGTCTGCCTAGTTCGGCTTAGCAAAGTGAAATCCGGGCGCGAACATGGAGCCAGGGAAAGCAAGGCCCAAGAGGCAACAGCTCTCCCGCAGCTCTTCTTCCCTGACTCGACTGAAGCTTTGCTGAGGAAGCAGCGGCGAAGTGCTGTTCGCTCCAAACCAAAGCCTCTGCGAAAGCACAGCATTCGCTGAGAAATGTTGTGCGGGCTGCTGCTGTTTCCCTGAGCCCAGTCTTGCGGTGGGAGAAACCCGCATACAGCGAAAGCCTCTTTGCCTGGGCCTCTCCCTTAGGAAAGCACAGCAGTCGTTGGGAAATCAGAGTTGGGTTTGGGGATGCTGCTGCTGCTTGCCTGAGCGAGTCTCGGCAACATGGTGGAAGATACCCGCATGGAGCGAAATCCTCTTTGCCCTAGCATCCCCTCTGCCTGAGAGAGAAGCATGGTTGCACACGTCTGTCACTGCGCTCCCCAGGAGCAATTTTGGGGAAGGCACAGCACGCCGCCCCAGGGAAGAGAAGGATCCCTTGGCCTTGGGTCTAGAAACGCTCGGGAGTCAGAATAGCCTGCCGAGGCACGAACAGCAGGCCATGAGAAGACAAGTGTCCTCTACTCCCTGTGCGGAGAGATTGAAGCCTGGCTGCTAAGGAGACATGAGGGGAAGACAAGGGCATGGGTGCGTGCTCCACTCTGAGGAAGGAGTCTGGGCAGAAGGCAGGCCTGTCCTGTGCCTCTTGTCCCAAGGGGAAAGCATCTCTTTGGCCACCTGTCCCAAGGGCAGACTTGGGCTTGCCATCAGGTGCCATACCCGGAACTCGCAGAAACAACCCCATGGAGAAACGTGCAGTCAGATGCCATCTTCCACCAAGATATGGCAGCATTGTGGGTGGCCGGGGGTGTGCCGGGGAAAGAGTGGAGACAGTCCCCACCATTCCCCATCCCAGTGCTCGGGCCCTGTGCAGGGATCCTGTCGCCTCTTCTCTCCTGTGGTGAAGGCACTGGCCTTGACCCCGAGTCTGCCCGAGCACCGGAGCAAAAGGCAAAGCCTTACCTACGCCAGGAGATGGTAATAGGCATAGAGTGTCATGCTAGGCCACGCACGCTGCTGCAGGGTTGTGACTGTGTCTGCTTAGATCGGCTTAGCAAGGTGAACCCCGGGCGCGAACTTGGAGCCCGGGAAAACAAGGCCCAAGAGGCACCAGCTCTCCCGCGGCTCTTCTTTCCAGCCGCGACAGAGCAAACGACCAAAGCCTTGCTGAGGAAGCAGCAGCGAAGTGCGTTTTGCGCCAAGCTGAAAACCTCTGCGAAAGCATAGCAGTCGCTGGGAAATCAGAGTCGGTTCTGTGGGATGCTGCCTGCTGCTTGCCGGAGCTAGTCTCCACTGCACGGTGGAATAAACCCGCATGGAGCGAAATCCTCTTTGCCTGGGCTTCCGCTCTGCCTGAGAGAGAAGCGCGGTGGTGCCTGTGGAAAGAGCCTTAAGGAAAGGGACACATCTGTCACTGCAGAGCGAAGGAAGCCGGGCTGCTAAGGAGACACGAGGGGAAGATTAGGGCAGGGGAAAGGCTCCACTCTGAGAAAGGAGTCTGGGCAGAAAGCATGCCTGTCCTGAGCCTTTGGGCCCAAGGAGACAGCAGCTCCTTGGCCACCTGACCGTGGTGGAGCCATGGGCTTGCCACCAGGCGCCTACCCTAAACTCGAGAAACAACTCCCAGAAAGACCTGGCCATCAGATGCCGTCTTCCTCCGGGATGTAGAAGCTTGGAGGAGGCCCGGGTTTTAAGGGAAGGAGTGGTGACAGTCCCCCAAAGCTCCCTATTCAGTACACGGGCGGTGTGCAGGGATCCTGTCACCTCTCCTTTCCTGTGGGGAAAGCACAGGCCTAGTCTGCGAGTCGGCCTGAGCGCCAGAGTAAAAGGCCAAGCGATGCCTACACCGGGAGATGGTAGTGTGCATGGAGTGCCATCCTAGGCTAAGCGCGCTACTGCACGGTTGTGACTGTGTCTGCGTAGTTCGGCCTGGCAGGGTGAACCCAGGACGCGAACATGGAGCCAGGGAAAGCAAGGCCCAAGAGGCACCAGCTCTCCCGCAGCTCTTCTTCCCTGACGCGACAGAAGCCTTGCTGAGGAAGCAGTGGCGAAGGGCTGTTTGCTCCAAACCAAAGCCTCTGACAAAGGACAGCATTCCCCGAGAAATGTTTTGGGGGCTGCTGCTGCGTGCCTGAGCCCCATCTCGCGGTGGGAGAAACCCGCATACAGCGAAAGCCCCTTTGCCTTGGCATCTCCCCTTGGAAAGCACAGCATTTGTTGGGAAATCAGAGTTGGGTTTGGGGATGCTGCTGCTGCTTGCCTAAGCGAGTCTCCGCATCATGTTGGCAGATACCCGCATGGAGCGAAATCCTCTTTGCCCTAGCATCCTTTCTGCCTGAGAGAGAAGCATGGTTGCTCAAGTCTGTCACCACGCTTCCCAGGAGCAAGTGTGGGGAAGGCACAGTACGCCGCCCCCGAGGAAGAGAAGGATCCCTTGGCCTTGGGGTCGGGAAACGCTCGGGAACAGGATAGCCTGCCGCGGCACTAAATGCAGGCCGGTGGCCAGACATGTGTCACCCGCTCCCTGTGCGGAGAGATGGAAGCCTGGCTGCTAAGGAGACATGAGGGGACGACTAGGGCAGGGGCGCGTGCTCCACTCTAAGGAGTCTGGGCAGAAGGCAGGCCTGTCCTGTGCCTCTGTTACCAAGGGGACAGCATCTCCTTGGCCACCTGTCCCAAGGGCAGACTTGGGCTTGCCACCAGGTGCCATACCTGGAACTTGCAGAAACAACCCCATGGAGAAACGGTCAGTCAGATGCCAACTTCCACCAAGATGTGGCAGCATTGTGGGTGACAGGGGGTGCGGCGGGGAAGGAGTGGAGACAGTCCCCCACAGTTCCCCATCCCAGTGCCCGGGCCGTGTGCAGGGATCCTGTTGCCTCCTCTCTCCTGTGGTGAAGGCACTGGCCTTGACCCCGAGTCTGCCCGAGCACCGGATCAAAAGGCAAAGCCTTACCAGAGCAGGAGATGGAATTAGGAATAGAGTGCCATGCTAGGCCACGCACGCTGCTGCAGGGTTGTGACTGTGTCTGCCTAGTTCGGCTTAGCAAAGTGAAATCCGGGCGCGAACATGGAGCCAGGGAAAGCAAGGCCCAAGAGGCAACAGCTCTCCCGCAGCTCTTCTTCCCTGACTCGACTGAAGCTTTGCTGAGGAAGCAGCGGCGAAGTGCTGTTCGCTCCAAACCAAAGCCTCTGCGAAAGCACAGCATTCGCTGAGAAATGTTGTGCGGGCTGCTGCTGTTTCCCTGAGCCCAGTCTTGCGGTGGGAGAAACCCGCATACAGCGAAAGCCTCTTTGCCTGGGCCTCTCCCTTAGGAAAGCACAGCAGTTGTTGGGAAATCAGAGTTGGGTTTGGGGATGCTGCTGCTGCTTGCCTGAGCGAGTCTCGGCAACATGGTGGAAGATACCCGCATGGAGCGAAATCCTCTTTGCCCTAGCATCCCCTCTGCCTGAGAGAGAAGCATGGTTGCACACGTCTGTCACTGCGCTCCCCAGGAGCAATTTTGGGGAAGGCACAGCACGCCGCCCCAGGGAAGAGAAGGATCCCTTGGCCTTGGGTCTAGAAACGCTCGGGAGTCAGAATAGCCTGCCGAGGCACGAACAGCAGGCCATGAGAAGACAAGTGTCCTCTACTCCCTGTGCGGAGAGATTGAAGCCTGGCTGCTAAGGAGACATGAGGGGAAGACAAGGGCATGGGTGCGTGCTCCACTCTGAGGAAGGAGTCTGGGCAGAAGGCAGGCCTGTCCTGTGCCTCTTGTCCCAAGGGGAAAGCATCTCTTTGGCCACCTGTCCCAAGGGCAGACTTGGGCTTGCCATCAGGTGCCATACCCGGAACTCGCAGAAACAACCCCATGGAGAAACGTGCAGTCAGATGCCATCTTCCACCAAGATATGGCAGCATTGTGGGTGGCCGGGGGTGTGCCGGGGAAAGAGTGGAGACAGTCCCCACCGTTCCCCATCCCAGTGCTCGGGCCCTGTGCAGGGATCCTGTCGCCTCTTCTCTCCTGTGGTGAAGGCACTGGCCTTGACCCCGAGTCTGCCCGAGCGCCGGAGCAAAAGGCAAAGCCTTACCTACGCCAGGAGATGGTAATAGGCATAGAGTGTCATGCTAGGCCACGCACGCTGCTGCAGGGTTGTGACTGTGTCTGCTTAGATCGGCTTAGCAAGGTGAACCCCGGGCGCGAACTTGGAGCCCGGGAAAACAAGGCCCAAGAGGCACCAGCTCTCCCGCGGCTCTTCTTTCCAGCCGCGACAGAGCAAACGACCAAAGCCTTGCTGAGGAAGCAGCAGCGAAGTGCGTTTTGCGCCAAGCTGAAAACCTCGGCGAAAGCATAGCAGTCGCTGGGAAATCAGAGTCGGTTCTGTGGGATGCTGCCTGCTGCTTGCCGGAGCTAGTCTCCACTGCACGGTGGAATAAACCCGCATGGAGCGAAATCCTCTTTGCCTGGGCTTCCGCTCTGCCTGAGAGAGAAGCGCGGTGGTGCCTGTGGAAAGAGCCTTAAGGAAAGGGACACATCTGTCACTGCAGAGCGAAGGAAGCCGGGCTGCTAAGGAGACACGAGGGGAAGATTAGGGCAGGGGAAAGGCTCCACTCTGAGAAAGGAGTCTGGGCAGAAAGCATGCCTGTCCTGAGCCTTTGGGCCCAAGGAGACAGCAGCTCCTTGGCCACCTGACCGTGGTGGAGCCATGGGCTTGCCACCAGGCGCCTACCCTAAACTCGAGAAACAACTCCCAGAAAGACCTGGCCATCAGATGCCGTCTTCCTCCGGGATGTAGAAGCTTGGAGGAGGCCCGGGTTTTAAGGGAAGGAGTGGTGACAGTCCCCCAAAGCTCCCTATTCAGTACACGGGCGGTGTGCAGGGATCCTGTCACCTCTCCTTTCCTGTGGGGAAAGCACAGGCCTAGTCTGCGAGTCGGCCTGAGCGCCAGAGTAAAAGGCCAAGCGATGCCTACACCGGGAGATGGTAGTGTGCATGGAGTGCCATCCTAGGCTAAGCGCGCTACTGCACGGTTGTGACTGTGTCTGCGTAGTTCGGCCTGGCAGGGTGAACCCAGGACGCGAACATGGAGCCAGGGAAAGCAAGGCCCAAGAGGCACCAGCTCTCCCGCAGCTCTTCTTCCCTGACGCGACAGAAGCCTTGCTGAGGAAGCAGTGGCGAAGGGCTGTTTGCTCCAAACCAAAGCCTCTGACAAAGGACAGCATTCCCCGAGAAATGTTTTGGGGGCTGCTGCTGCGTGCCTGAGCCCCATCTCGCGGTGGGAGAAACCCGCATACAGCGAAAGCCCCTTTGCCTTGGCATCTCCCCTTGGAAAGCACAGCATTTGTTGGGAAATCAGAGTTGGGTTTGGGGATGCTGCTGCTGCTTGCCTAAGCGAGTCTCCGCATCATGTTGGCAGATACCCGCATGGAGCGAAATCCTCTTTGCCCTAGCATCCTTTCTGCCTGAGAGAGAAGCATGGTTGCTCAAGTCTGTCACCACGCTTCCCAGGAGCAAGTGTGGGGAAGGCACAGTACGCCGCCCCCGAGGAAGAGAAGGATCCCTTGGCCTTGGGGTCGGGAAACGCTCGGGAACAGGATAGCCTGCCGCGGCACTAAATGCAGGCCGGTGGCCAGACATGTGTCACCCGCTCCCTGTGCGGAGAGATGGAAGCCTGGCTGCTAAGGAGACATGAGGGGACGACTAGGGCAGGGGCGCGTGCTCCACTCTAAGGAGTCTGGGCAGAAGGCAGGCCTGTCCTGTGCCTCTGTTACCAAGGGGACAGCATCTCCTTGGCCACCTGTCCCAAGGGCAGACTTGGGCTTGCCACCAGGTGCCATACCTGGAACTTGCAGAAACAACCCCATGGAGAAACGGTCAGTCAGATGCCAACTTCCACCAAGATGTGGCAGCATTGTGGGTGACAGGGGGTGCGGCGGGGAAGGAGTGGAGACAGTCCCCCACAGTTCCCCATCCCAGTGCCCGGGCCGTGTGCAGGGATCCTGTTGCCTCCTCTCTCCTGTGGTGAAGGCACTGGCCTTGACCCCGAGTCTGCCCGAGCACCGGATCAAAAGGCAAAGCCTTACCAGAGCAGGAGATGGAATTAGGAATAGAGTGCCATGCTAGGCCACGCACGCTGCTGCAGGGTTGTGACTGTGTCTGCCTAGTTCGGCTTAGCAAAGTGAAATCCGGGCGCGAACATGGAGCCAGGGAAAGCAAGGCCCAAGAGGCAACAGCTCTCCCGCAGCTCTTCTTCCCTGACTCGACTGAAGCTTTGCTGAGGAAGCAGCGGCGAAGTGCTGTTCGCTCCAAACCAAAGCCTCTGCGAAAGCACAGCATTCGCTGAGAAATGTTGTGCGGGCTGCTGCTGTTTCCCTGAGCCCAGTCTTGCGGTGGGAGAAACCCGCATACAGCGAAAGCCTCTTTGCCTGGGCCTCTCCCTTAGGAAAGCACAGCAGTTGTTGGGAAATCAGAGTTGGGTTTGGGGATGCTGCTGCTGCTTGCCTGAGCGAGTCTCGGCAACATGGTGGAAGATACCCGCATGGAGCGAAATCCTCTTTGCCCTAGCATCCCCTCTGCCTGAGAGAGAAGCATGGTTGCACACGTCTGTCACTGCGCTCCCCAGGAGCAATTTTGGGGAAGGCACAGCACGCCGCCCCAGGGAAGAGAAGGATCCCTTGGCCTTGGGTCTAGAAACGCTCGGGAGTCAGAATAGCCTGCCGAGGCACGAACAGCAGGCCATGAGAAGACAAGTGTCCTCTACTCCCTGTGTGGAGAGATTGAAGCCTGGCTGCTAAGGAGACATGAGGGGAAGACAAGGGCATGGGTGCGTGCTCCACTCTGAGGAAGGAGTCTGGGCAGAAGGCAGGCCTGTCCTGTGCCTCTTGTCCCAAGGGGAAAGCATCTCTTTGGCCACCTGTCCCAAGGGCAGACTTGGGCTTGCCATCAGGTGCCATACCCGGAACTCGCAGAAACAACCCCATGGAGAAACGTGCAGTCAGATGCCATCTTCCACCAAGATATGGCAGCATTGTGGGTGGCCGGGGGTGTGCCGGGGAAAGAGTGGAGACAGTCCCCACCGTTCCCCATCCCAGTGCTCGGGCCCTGTGCAGGGATCCTGTCGCCTCTTCTCTCCTGTGGTGAAGGCACTGGCCTTGACCCCGAGTCTGCCCGAGCGCCGGAGCAAAAGGCAAAGCCTTACCTACGCCAGGAGATGGTAATAGGCATAGAGTGTCATGCTAGGCCACGCACGCTGCTGCAGGGTTGTGACTGTGTCTGCTTAGATCGGCTTAGCAAGGTGAACCCCGGGCGCGAACTTGGAGCCCGGGAAAACAAGGCCCAAGAGGCACCAGCTCTCCCGCGGCTCTTCTTTCCAGCCGCGACAGAGCAAACGACCAAAGCCTTGCTGAGGAAGCAGCAGCGAAGTGCGTTTTGCGCCAAGCTGAAAACCTCGGCGAAAGCATAGCAGTCGCTGGGAAATCAGAGTCGGTTCTGTGGGATGCTGCCTGCTGCTTGCCGGAGCTAGTCTCCACTGCACGGTGGAATAAACCCGCATGGAGCGAAATCCTCTTTGCCTGGGCTTCCGCTCTGCCTGAGAGAGAAGCGCGGTGGTGCCTGTGGAAAGAGCCTTAAGGAAAGGGACACATCTGTCACTGCAGAGCGAAGGAAGCCGGGCTGCTAAGGAGACACGAGGGGAAGATTAGGGCAGGGGAAAGGCTCCACTCTGAGAAAGGAGTCTGGGCAGAAAGCATGCCTGTCCTGAGCCTTTGGGCCCAAGGAGACAGCAGCTCCTTGGCCACCTGACCGTGGTGGAGCCATGGGCTTGCCACCAGGCGCCTACCCTAAACTCGAGAAACAACTCCCAGAAAGACCTGGCCATCAGATGCCGTCTTCCTCCGGGATGTAGAAGCTTGGAGGAGGCCCGGGTTTTAAGGGAAGGAGTGGTGACAGTCCCCCAAAGCTCCCTATTCAGTACACGGGCGGTGTGCAGGGATCCTGTCACCTCTCCTTTCCTGTGGGGAAAGCACAGGCCTAGTCTGCGAGTCGGCCTGAGCGCCAGAGTAAAAGGCCAAGCGATGCCTACACCGGGAGATGGTAGTGTGCATGGAGTGCCATCCTAGGCTAAGCGCGCTACTGCACGGTTGTGACTGTGTCTGCGTAGTTCGGCCTGGCAGGGTGAACCCAGGACGCAAACATGGAGCCAGGGAAAGCAAGGCCCAAGAGGCACCAGCTCTCCCGCAGCTCTTCTTCCCTGACGCGACAGAAGCCTTGCTGAGGAAGCAGTGGCGAAGGGCTGTTTGCTCCAAACCAAAGCCTCTGACAAAGGACAGCATTCCCCGAGAAATGTTTTGGGGGCTGCTGCTGCGTGCCTGAGCCCCATCTCGCGGTGGGAGAAACCCACATACAGCGAAAGCCCCTTTGCCTTGGCATCTCCCCTTGGAAAGCACAGCATTCGTTGGGAAATCAGAGTTGGGTTTGGGGATGCTGCTGCTGCTTGCCTAAGCGAGTCTCCGCATCATGTTGGCAGATACCCGCATGGAGCGAAATCCTCTTTGCCCTAGCATCCTTTCTGCCTGAGAGAGAAGCATGGTTGCTCAAGTCTGTCACCACGCTTCCCAGGAGCAAGTGTGGGGAAGGCACAGTACGCCGCCCCCGAGGAAGAGAAGGATCCCTTGGCCTTGGGGTCGGGAAACGCTCGGGAACAGGATAGCCTGCCGCGGCACTAAATGCAGGCCGGTGGCCAGACATGTGTCACCCGCTCCCTGTGCGGAGAGATGGAAGCCTGGCTGCTAAGGAGACATGAGGGGACGACTAGGGCAGGGGCGCGTGCTCCACTCTAAGGAGTCTGGGCAGAAGGCAGGCCTGTCCTGTGCCTCTGTTACCAAGGGGACAGCATCTCCTTGGCCACCTGTCCCAAGGGCAGACTTGGGCTTGCCACCAGGTGCCATACCTGGAACTTGCAGAAACAACCCCATGGAGAAACGGTCAGTCAGATGCCAACTTCCACCAAGATGTGGCAGCATTGTGGGTGACAGGGGGTGCGGCGGGGAAGGAGTGGAGACAGTCCCCCACAGTTCCCCATCCCAGTGCCCGGGCCGTGTGCAGGGATCCTGTTGCCTCCTCTCTCCTGTGGTGAAGACACTGGCCTTGACCCCGAGTCTGGCCGAGCACCGGATCAAAAGGCAAAGCCTTACCAGAGCAGGAGATGGAATTAGGAATAGAGTGCCATGCTAGGCCACGCACGCTGCTGCAGGGTTGTGACTGTGTCTGCCTAGTTCGGCTTAGCAAAGTGAAATC
This sequence comes from Mustela nivalis, assembly GCF_964662115.1. Lineage (NCBI taxonomy): Eukaryota > Metazoa > Chordata > Mammalia > Carnivora > Mustelidae > Mustela > Mustela nivalis. Next base: position 89,632 of record NW_028134892.1, on the reverse strand, counting down.
CGGGCGCGAACATGGAGCCAGGGAAAGCAAGGCCCAAGAGGCAACAGCTCTCCCGCAGCTCTTCTTCCCTGACTCGACTGAAGCTTTGCTGAGGAAGCAGCGGCGAAGTGCTGTTTGCTCCAAACCAAAGCCTCTGCGAAAGCACAGCATTCGCTGAGAAATGTTGTGCGGGCTGCTGCTGTTTCCCTGAGCCCAGTCTTGTGGTGGGAGAAACCCGCATACAGCGAAAGCCTCTTTGCCTGGGCCTCTCCCTTAGGAAAGCACAGCATTCGTTGGGAAATCAGAGTTGGGTTTGGGGATGCTGCTGCTGCTTGCCTAAGCGAGTCTCCGCATCATGTTGGCAGATACCCGCATGGAGCGAAATCCTCTTTGCCCTAGCATCCTTTCTGCCTGAGAGAGAAGCATGGTTGCTCAAGTCTGTCACCACGCTTCCCAGGAGCAAGTGTGGGGAAGGCACAGTACGCCGCCCCCGAGGAAGAGAAGGATCCCTTGGCCTTGGGGTCGGGAAACGCTCGGGAACAGGATAGCCTGCCGCGGCACTAAATGCAGGCCGGTGGCCAGACATGTGTCACCCGCTCCCTGTGCGGAGAGATGGAAGCCTGGCTGCTAAGGAGACATGAGGGGACGACTAGGGCAGGGGCGCGTGCTCCACTCTAAGGAGTCTGGGCAGAAGGCAGGCCTGTCCTGTGCCTCTGTTACCAAGGGGACAGCATCTCCTTGGCCACCTGTCCCAAGGGCAGACTTGGGCTTGCCACCAGGTGCCATACCTGGAACTTGCAGAAACAACCCCATGGAGAAACGGTCAGTCAGATGCCAACTTCCACCAAGATGTGGCAGCATTGTGGGTGACAGGGGGTGCGGCGGGGAAGGAGTGGAGACAGTCCCCCACAGTTCCCCATCCCAGTGCCCGGGCCGTGTGCAGGGATCCTGTTGCCTCCTCTCTCCTGTGGTGAAGGCACTGGCCTTGACCCCGAGTCTGCCCGAGCACCGGATCAAAAGGCAAAGCCTTACCAGAGCAGGAGATGGAATTAGGAATAGAGTGCCATGCTAGGCCACGCACGCTGCTGCAGGGTTGTGACTGTGTCTGCCTAGTTCGGCTTAGCAAAGTGAAATCCGGGCGCGAACATGGAGCCAGGGAAAGCAAGGCCCAAGAGGCAACAGCTCTCCCGCAGCTCTTCTTCCCTGACTCGACTGAAGCTTTGCTGAGGAAGCAGCGGCGAAGTGCTGTTCGCTCCAAACCAAAGCCTCTGCGAAAGCACAGCATTCGCTGAGAAATGTTGTGCGGGCTGCTGCTGTTTCCCTGAGCCCAGTCTTGCGGTGGGAGAAACCCGCATACAGCGAAAGCCTCTTTGCCTGGGCCTCTCCCTTAGGAAAGCACAGCAGTCGTTGGGAAATCAGAGTTGGGTTTGGGGATGCTGCTGCTGCTTGCCTGAGCGAGTCTCGGCAACATGGTGGAAGATACCCGCATGGAGCGAAATCCTCTTTGCCCTAGCATCCCCTCTGCCTGAGAGAGAAGCATGGTTGCACACGTCTGTCACTGCGCTCCCCAGGAGCAATTTTGGGGAAGGCACAGCACGCCGCCCCAGGGAAGAGAAGGATCCCTTGGCCTTGGGTCTAGAAACGCTCGGGAGTCAGAATAGCCTGCCGAGGCACGAACAGCAGGCCATGAGAAGACAAGTGTCCTCTACTCCCTGTGCGGAGAGATTGAAGCCTGGCTGCTAAGGAGACATGAGGGGAAGACAAGGGCATGGGTGCGTGCTCCACTCTGAGGAAGGAGTCTGGGCAGAAGGCAGGCCTGTCCTGTGCCTCTTGTCCCAAGGGGAAAGCATCTCTTTGGCCACCTGTCCCAAGGGCAGACTTGGGCTTGCCATCAGGTGCCATACCCGGAACTCGCAGAAACAACCCCATGGAGAAACGTGCAGTCAGATGCCATCTTCCACCAAGATATGGCAGCATTGTGGGTGGCCGGGGGTGTGCCGGGGAAAGAGTGGAGACAGTCCCCACCGTTCCCCATCCCAGTGCTCGGGCCCTGTGCAGGGATCCTGTCGCCTCTTCTCTCCTGTGGTGAAGGCACTGGCCTTGACCCCGAGTCTGCCCGAGCGCCGGAGCAAAAGGCAAAGCCTTACCTACGCCAGGAGATGGTAATAGGCATAGAGTGTCATGCTAGGCCACGCACGCTGCTGCAGGGTTGTGACTGTGTCTGCTTAGATCGGCTTAGCAAGGTGAACCCCGGGCGCGAACTTGGAGCCCGGGAAAACAAGGCCCAAGAGGCACCAGCTCTCCCGCGGCTCTTCTTTCCAGCCGCGACAGAGCAAACGACCAAAGCCTTGCTGAGGAAGCAGCAGCGAAGTGCGTTTTGCGCCAAGCTGAAAACCTCTGCGAAAGCATAGCAGTCGCTGGGAAATCAGAGTCGGTTCTGTGGGATGCTGCCTGCTGCTTGCCGGAGCTAGTCTCCACTGCACGGTGGAATAAACCCGCATGGAGCGAAATCCTCTTTGCCTGGGCTTCCGCTCTGCCTGAGAGAGAAGCGCGGTGGTGCCTGTGGAAAGAGCCTTAAGGAAAGGGACACATCTGTCACTGCAGAGCGAAGGAAGCCGGGCTGCTAAGGAGACACGAGGGGAAGATTAGGGCAGGGGAAAGGCTCCACTCTGAGAAAGGAGTCTGGGCAGAAAGCATGCCTGTCCTGAGCCTTTGGGCCCAAGGAGACAGCAGCTCCTTGGCCACCTGACCGTGGTGGAGCCATGGGCTTGCCACCAGGCGCCTACCCTAAACTCGAGAAACAACTCCCAGAAAGACCTGGCCATCAGATGCCGTCTTCCTCCGGGATGTAGAAGCTTGGAGGAGGCCCGGGTTTTAAGGGAAGGAGTGGTGACAGTCCCCCAAAGCTCCCTATTCAGTACACGGGCGGTGTGCAGGGATCCTGTCACCTCTCCTTTCCTGTGGGGAAAGCACAGGCCTAGTCTGCGAGTCGGCCTGAGCGCCAGAGTAAAAGGCCAAGCGATGCCTACACCGGGAGATGGTAGTGTGCATGGAGTGCCATCCTAGGCTAAGCGCGCTACTGCACGGTTGTGACTGTGTCTGCGTAGTTCGGCCTGGCAGGGTGAACCCAGGACGCGAACATGGAGCCAGGGAAAGCAAGGCCCAAGAGGCACCAGCTCTCCCGCAGCTCTTCTTCCCTGACGCGACAGAAGCCTTGCTGAGGAAGCAGTGGCGAAGGGCTGTTTGCTCCAAACCAAAGCCTCTGACAAAGGACAGCATTCCCCGAGAAATGTTTTGGGGGCTGCTGCTGCGTGCCTGAGCCCCATCTCGCGGTGGGAGAAACCCGCATACAGCGAAAGCCCCTTTGCCTTGGCATCTCCCCTTGGAAAGCACAGCATTTGTTGGGAAATCAGAGTTGGGTTTGGGGATGCTGCTGCTGCTTGCCTAAGCGAGTCTCCGCATCATGTTGGCAGATACCCGCATGGAGCGAAATCCTCTTTGCCCTAGCATCCTTTCTGCCTGAGAGAGAAGCATGGTTGCTCAAGTCTGTCACCACGCTTCCCAGGAGCAAGTGTGGGGAAGGCACAGTACGCCGCCCCCGAGGAAGAGAAGGATCCCTTGGCCTTGGGGTCGGGAAACGCTCGGGAACAGGATAGCCTGCCGCGGCACTAAATGCAGGCCGGTGGCCAGACATGTGTCACCCGCTCCCTGTGCAGAGAGATGGAAGCCTGGCTGCTAAGGAGACATGAGGGGACGACTAGGGCAGGGGCGCGTGCTCCACTCTAAGGAGTCTGGGCAGAAGGCAGGCCTGTCCTGTGCCTCTGTTACCAAGGGTCACCATCTCCTTGGCCACCTGTCCCAAGGGCAGACTTGGGCTTGCCACCAGGTGCCATACCTGGAACTTGCAGAAACAACCCCATGGAGAAACGGTCAGTCAGATGCCAACTTCCACCAAGATGTGGCAGCATTGTGGGTGACAGGGGGTGCGGCGGGGAAGGAGTGGAGACAGTCCCCCACAGTTCCCCATCCCAGTGCCCGGGCCGTGTGCAGGGATCCTGTTGCCTCCTCTCTCCTGTGGTGAAGGCACTGGCCTTGACCCCGAGTCTGCCCGAGCACCGGATCAAAAGGCAAAGCCTTACCAGAGCAGGAGATGGAATTAGGAATAGAGTGCCATGCTAGGCCACGCACGCTGCTGCAGGGTTGTGACTGTGTCTGCCTAGTTCGGCTTAGCAAAGTGAAATCCGGGCGCGAACATGGAGCCAGGGAAAGCAAGGCCCAAGAGGCAACAGCTCTCCCGCAGCTCTTCTTCCCTGACTCGACTGAAGCTTTGCTGAGGAAGCAGCGGCGAAGTGCTGTTCGCTCCAAACCAAAGCCTCTGCGAAAGCACAGCATTCGCTGAGAAATGTTGTGCGGGCTGCTGCTGTTTCCCTGAGCCCAGTCTTGCGGTGGGAGAAACCCGCATACAGCGAAAGCCTCTTTGCCTGGGCCTCTCCCTTAGGAAAGCACAGCAGTCGTTGGGAAATCAGAGTTGGGTTTGGGGATGCTGCTGCTGCTTGCCTGAGCGAGTCTCGGCAACATGGTGGAAGATACCCGCATGGAGCGAAATCCTCTTTGCCCTAGCATCCCCTCTGCCTGAGAGAGAAGCATGGTTGCACACGTCTGTCACTGCGCTCCCCAGGAGCAATTTTGGGGAAGGCACAGCACGCCGCCCCAGGGAAGAGAAGGATCCCTTGGCCTTGGGTCTAGAAACGCTCGGGAGTCAGAATAGCCTGCCGAGGCACGAACAGCAGGCCATGAGAAGACAAGTGTCCTCTACTCCCTGTGCGGAGAGATTGAAGCCTGGCTGCTAAGGAGACATGAGGGGAAGACAAGGGCATGGGTGCGTGCTCCACTCTGAGGAAGGAGTCTGGGCAGAAGGCAGGCCTGTCCTGTGCCTCTTGTCCCAAGGGGAAAGCATCTCTTTGGCCACCTGTCCCAAGGGCAGACTTGGGCTTGCCATCAGGTGCCATACCCGGAACTCGCAGAAACAACCCCATGGAGAAACGTGCAGTCAGATGCCATCTTCCACCAAGATATGGCAGCATTGTGGGTGGCCGGGGGTGTGCCGGGGAAAGAGTGGAGACAGTCCCCACCGTTCCCCATCCCAGTGCTCGGGCCCTGTGCAGGGATCCTGTCGCCTCTTCTCTCCTGTGGTGAAGGCACTGGCCTTGACCCCGAGTCTGCCCGAGCGCCGGAGCAAAAGGCAAAGCCTTACCTACGCCAGGAGATGGTAATAGGCATAGAGTGTCATGCTAGGCCACGCACGCTGCTGCAGGGTTGTGACTGTGTCTGCTTAGATCGGCTTAGCAAGGTGAACCCCGGGCGCGAACTTGGAGCCCGGGAAAACAAGGCCCAAGAGGCACCAGCTCTCCCGCGGCTCTTCTTTCCAGCCGCGACAGAGCAAACGACCAAAGCCTTGCTGAGGAAGCAGCAGCGAAGTGCGTTTTGCGCCAAGCTGAAAACCTCTGCGAAAGCATAGCAGTCGCTGGGAAATCAGAGTCGGTTCTGTGGGATGCTGCCTGCTGCTTGCCGGAGCTAGTCTCCACTGCACGGTGGAATAAACCCGCATGGAGCGAAATCCTCTTTGCCTGGGCTTCCGCTCTGCCTGAGAGAGAAGCGCGGTGGTGCCTGTGGAAAGAGCCTTAAGGAAAGGGACACATCTGTCACTGCAGAGCGAAGGAAGCCGGGCTGCTAAGGAGACACGAGGGGAAGATTAGGGCAGGGGAAAGGCTCCACTCTGAGAAAGGAGTCTGGGCAGAAAGCATGCCTGTCCTGAGCCTTTGGGCCCAAGGAGACAGCAGCTCCTTGGCCACCTGACCGTGGTGGAGCCATGGGCTTGCCACCAGGCGCCTACCCTAAACTCGAGAAACAACTCCCAGAAAGACCTGGCCATCAGATGCCGTCTTCCTCCGGGATGTAGAAGCTTGGAGGAGGCCCGGGTTTTAAGGGAAGGAGTGGTGACAGTCCCCCAAAGCTCCCTATTCAGTACACGGGCGGTGTGCAGGGATCCTGTCACCTCTCCTTTCCTGTGGGGAAAGCACAGGCCTAGTCTGCGAGTCGGCCTGAGCGCCAGAGTAAAAGGCCAAGCGATGCCTACACCGGGAGATGGTAGTGTGCATGGAGTGCCATCCTAGGCTAAGCGCGCTACTGCACGGTTGTGACTGTGTCTGCGTAGTTCGGCCTGGCAGGGTGAACCCAGGACGCGAACATGGAGCCAGGGAAAGCAAGGCCCAAGAGGCACCAGCTCTCCCGCAGCTCTTCTTCCCTGACGCGACAGAAGCCTTGCTGAGGAAGCAGTGGCGAAGGGCTGTTTGCTCCAAACCAAAGCCTCTGACAAAGGACAGCATTCCCCGAGAAATGTTTTGGGGGCTGCTGCTGCGTGCCTGAGCCCCATCTCGCGGTGGGAGAAACCCGCATACAGCGAAAGCCCCTTTGCCTTGGCATCTCCCCTTGGAAAGCACAGCATTTGTTGGGAAATCAGAGTTGGGTTTGGGGATGCTGCTGCTGCTTGCCTAAGCGAGTCTCCGCATCATGTTGGCAGATACCCGCATGGAGCGAAATCCTCTTTGCCCTAGCATCCTTTCTGCCTGAGAGAGAAGCATGGTTGCTCAAGTCTGTCACCACGCTTCCCAGGAGCAAGTGTGGGGAAGGCACAGTACGCCGCCCCCGAGGAAGAGAAGGATCCCTTGGCCTTGGGGTCGGGAAACGCTCGGGAACAGGATAGCCTGCCGCGGCACTAAATGCAGGCCGGTGGCCAGACATGTGTCACCCGCTCCCTGTGCGGAGAGATGGAAGCCTGGCTGCTAAGGAGACATGAGGGGACGACTAGGGCAGGGGCGCGTGCTCCACTCTAAGGAGTCTGGGCAGAAGGCAGGCCTGTCCTGTCCCTCTGTTACCAAGGGGACAGCATCTCCTTGGCCACCTGTCCCAAGGGCAGACTTGGGCTTGCCACCAGGTGCCATACCTGGAACTTGCAGAAACAACCCCATGGAGAAACGGTCAGTCAGATGCCAACTTCCACCAAGATGTGGCAGCATTGTGGGTGACAGGGGGTGCGGCGGGGAAGGAGTGGAGACAGTCCCCCACAGTTCCCCATCCCAGTGCCCGGGCCGTGTGCAGGGATCCTGTTGCCTCCTCTCTCCTGTGGTGAAGGCACTGGCCTTGACCCCGAGTCTGCCCGAGCACCGGATCAAAAGGCAAAGCCTTACCAGAGCAGGAGATGGAATTAGGAATAGAGTGCCATGCTAGGCCACGCACGCTGCTGCAGGGTTGTGACTGTGTCTGCCTAGTTCGGCTTAGCAAAGTGAAATCCGGGCGCGAACATGGAGCCAGGGAAAGCAAGGCCCAAGAGGCAACAGCTCTCCCGCAGCTCTTCTTCCCTGACTCGACTGAAGCTTTGCTGAGGAAGCAGCGGCGAAGTGCTGTTCGCTCCAAACCAAAGCCTCTGCGAAAGCACAGCATTCGCTGAGAAATGTTGTGCGGGCTGCTGCTGTTTCCCTGAGCCCAGTCTTGCGGTGGGAGAAACCCGCATACAGCGAAAGCCTCTTTGCCTGGGCCTCTCCCTTAGGAAAGCACAGCAGTTGTTGGGAAATCAGAGTTGGGTTTGGGGATGCTGCTGCTGCTTGCCTGAGCGAGTCTCGGCAACATGGTGGAAGATACCCGCATGGAGCGAAATCCTCTTTGCCCTAGCATCCCCTCTGCCTGAGAGAGAAGCATGGTTGCACACGTCTGTCACTGCGCTCCCCAGGAGCAATTTTGGGGAAGGCACAGCACGCCGCCCCAGGGAAGAGAAGGATCCCTTGGCCTTGGGTCTAGAAACGCTCGGGAGTCAGAATAGCCTGCCGAGGCACGAACAGCAGGCCATGAGAAGACAAGTGTCCTCTACTCCCTGTGTGGAGAGATTGAAGCCTGGCTGCTAAGGAGACATGAGGGGAAGACAAGGGCATGGGTGCGTGCTCCACTCTGAGGAAGGAGTCTGGGCAGAAGGCAGGCCTGTCCTGTGCCTCTTGTCCCAAGGGGAAAGCATCTCTTTGGCCACCTGTCCCAAGGGCAGACTTGGGCTTGCCATCAGGTGCCATACCCGGAACTCGCAGAAACAACCCCATGGAGAAACGTGCAGTCAGATGCCATCTTCCACCAAGATATGGCAGCATTGTGGGTGGCCGGGGGTGTGCCGGGGAAAGAGTGGAGACAGTCCCCACCGTTCCCCATCCCAGTGCTCGGGCCCTGTGCAGGGATCCTGTCGCCTCTTCTCTCCTGTGGTGAAGGCACTGGCCTTGACCCCGAGTCTGCCCGAGCGCCGGAGCAAAAGGCAAAGCCTTACCTACGCCAGGAGATGGTAATAGGCATAGAGTGTCATGCTAGGCCACGCACGCTGCTGCAGGGTTGTGACTGTGTCTGCTTAGATCGGCTTAGCAAGGTGAACCCCGGGCGCGAACTTGGAGCCCGGGAAAACAAGGCCCAAGAGGCACCAGCTCTCCCGCGGCTCTTCTTTCCAGCCGCGACAGAGCAAACGACCAAAGCCTTGCTGAGGAAGCAGCAGCGAAGTGCGTTTTGCGCCAAGCTGAAAACCTCGGCGAAAGCATAGCAGTCGCTGGGAAATCAGAGTCGGTTCTGTGGGATGCTGCCTGCTGCTTGCCGGAGCTAGTCTCCACTGCACGGTGGAATAAACCCGCATGGAGCGAAATCCTCTTTGCCTGGGCTTCCGCTCTGCCTGAGAGAGAAGCGCGGTGGTGCCTGTGGAAAGAGCCTTAAGGAAAGGGACACATCTGTCACTGCAGAGCGAAGGAAGCCGGGCTGCTAAGGAGACACGAGGGGAAGATTAGGGCAGGGGAAAGGCTCCACTCTGAGAAAGGAGTCTGGGCAGAAAGCATGCCTGTCCTGAGCCTTTGGGCCCAAGGAGACAGCAGCTCCTTGGCCACCTGACCGTGGTGGAGCCATGGGCTTGCCACCAGGCGCCTACCCTAAACTCGAGAAACAACTCCCAGAAAGACCTGGCCATCAGATGCCGTCTTCCTCCGGGATGTAGAAGCTTGGAGGAGGCCCGGGTTTTAAGGGAAGGAGTGGTGACAGTCCCCCAAAGCTCCCTATTCAGTACACGGGCGGTGTGCAGGGATCCTGTCACCTCTCCTTTCCTGTGGGGAAAGCACAGGCCTAGTCTGCGAGTCGGCCTGAGCGCCAGAGTAAAAGGCCAAGCGATGCCTACACCGGGAGATGGTAGTGTGCATGGAGTGCCATCCTAGGCTAAGCGCGCTACTGCACGGTTGTGACTGTGTCTGCGTAGTTCGGCCTGGCAGGGTGAACCCAGGACGCAAACATGGAGCCAGGGAAAGCAAGGCCCAAGAGGCACCAGCTCTCCCGCAGCTCTTCTTCCCTGACGCGACAGAAGCCTTGCTGAGGAAGCAGTGGCGAAGGGCTGTTTGCTCCAAACCAAAGCCTCTGACAAAGGACAGCATTCCCCGAGAAATGTTTTGGGGGCTGCTGCTGCGTGCCTGAGCCCCATCTCGCGGTGGGAGAAACCCACATACAGCGAAAGCCCCTTTGCCTTGGCATCTCCCCTTGGAAAGCACAGCATTCGTTGGGAAATCAGAGTTGGGTTTGGGGATGCTGCTGCTGCTTGCCTAAGCGAGTCTCCGCATCATGTTGGCAGATACCCGCATGGAGCGAAATCCTCTTTGCCCTAGCATCCTTTCTGCCTGAGAGAGAAGCATGGTTGCTCAAGTCTGTCACCACGCTTCCCAGGAGCAAGTGTGGGGAAGGCACAGTACGCCGCCCCCGAGGAAGAGAAGGATCCCTTGGCCTTGGGGTCGGGAAACGCTCGGGAACAGGATAGCCTGCCGCGGCACTAAATGCAGGCCGGTGGCCAGACATGTGTCACCCGCTCCCTGTGCGGAGAGATGGAAGCCTGGCTGCTAAGGAGACATGAGGGGACGACTAGGGCAGGGGCGCGTGCTCCACTCTAAGGAGTCTGGGCAGAAGGCAGGCCTGTCCTGTGCCTCTGTTACCAAGGGGACAGCATCTCCTTGGCCACCTGTCCCAAGGGCAGACTTGGGCTTGCCACCAGGTGCCATACCTGGAACTTGCAGAAACAACCCCATGGAGAAACGGTCAGTCAGATGCCAACTTCCACCAAGATGTGGCAGCATTGTGGGTGACAGGGGGTGCGGCGGGGAAGGAGTGGAGACAGTCCCCCACAGTTCCCCATCCCAGTGCCCGGGCCGTGTGCAGGGATCCTGTTGCCTCCTCTCTCCTGTGGTGAAGACACTGGCCTTGACCCCGAGTCTGGCCGAGCACCGGATCAAAAGGCAAAGCCTTACCAGAGCAGGAGATGGAATTAGGAATAGAGTGCCATGCTAGGCCACGCACGCTGCTGCAGGGTTGTGACTGTGTCTGCCTAGTTCGGCTTAGCAAAGTGAAATCCGGGCGCGAACATGGAGCCAGGGAAAGCAAGGCCCAAGAGGCAACAGCTCTCCCGCAGCTCTTCTTCCCTGACTCGACTGAAGCTTTGCTGAGGAAGCAGCGGCGAAGTGCTGTTTGCTCCAAACCAAAGCCTCTGCGAAAGCACAGCATTCGCTGAGAAATGTTGTGCGGGCTGCTGCTGTTTCCCTGAGCCCAGTCTTGTGGTGGGAGAAACCCGCATACAGCGAAAGCCTCTTTGCCTGGGCCTCTCCCTTAGGAAAGCACAGCATTCGTTGGGAAATCAGAGTTGGGTTTGGGGATGCTGCTGCTGCTTGCCTAAGCGAGTCTCCGCATCATGTTGGCAGATACCCGCATGGAGCGAAATCCTCTTTGCCCTAGCATCCTTTCTGCCTGAGAGAGAAGCATGGTTGCTCAAGTCTGTCACCACGCTTCCCAGGAGCAAGTGTGGGGAAGGCACAGTACGCCGCCCCCGAGGAAGAGAAGGATCCCTTGGCCTTGGGGTCGGGAAACGCTCGGGAACAGGATAGCCTGCCGCGGCACTAAATGCAGGCCGGTGGCCAGACATGTGTCACCCGCTCCCTGTGCGGAGAGATGGAAGCCTGGCTGCTAAGGAGACATGAGGGGACGACTAGGGCAGGGGCGCGTGCTCCACTCTAAGGAGTCTGGGCAGAAGGCAGGCCTGTCCTGTGCCTCTGTTACCAAGGGGACAGCATCTCCTTGGCCACCTGTCCCAAGGGCAGACTTGGGCTTGCCACCAGGTGCCATACCTGGAACTTGCAGAAACAACCCCATGGAGAAACGGTCAGTCAGATGCCAACTTCCACCAAGATGTGGCAGCATTGTGGGTGACAGGGGGTGCGGCGGGGAAGGAGTGGAGACAGTCCCCCACAGTTCCCCATCCCAGTGCCCGGGCCGTGTGCAGGGATCCTGTTGCCTCCTCTCTCCTGTGGTGAAGGCACTGGCCTTGACCCCGAGTCTGCCCGAGCACCGGATCAAAAGGCAAAGCCTTACCAGAGCAGGAGATGGAATTAGGAATAGAGTGCCATGCTAGGCCACGCACGCTGCTGCAGGGTTGTGACTGTGTCTGCCTAGTTCGGCTTAGCAAAGTGAAATCCGGGCGCGAACATGGAGCCAGGGAAAGCAAGGCCCAAGAGGCAACAGCTCTCCCGCAGCTCTTCTTCCCTGACTCGACTGAAGCTTTGCTGAGGAAGCAGCGGCGAAGTGCTGTTCGCTCCAAACCAAAGCCTCTGCGAAAGCACAGCATTCGCTGAGAAATGTTGTGCGGGCTGCTGCTGTTTCCCTGAGCCCAGTCTTGCGGTGGGAGAAACCCGCATACAGCGAAAGCCTCTTTGCCTGGGCCTCTCCCTTAGGAAAGCACAGCAGTCGTTGGGAAATCAGAGTTGGGTTTGGGGATGCTGCTGCTGCTTGCCTGAGCGAGTCTCGGCAACATGGTGGAAGATACCCGCATGGAGCGAAATCCTCTTTGCCCTAGCATCCCCTCTGCCTGAGAGAGAAGCATGGTTGCACACGTCTGTCACTGCGCTCCCCAGGAGCAATTTTGGGGAAGGCACAGCACGCCGCCCCAGGGAAGAGAAGGATCCCTTGGCCTTGGGTCTAGAAACGCTCGGGAGTCAGAATAGCCTGCCGAGGCACGAACAGCAGGCCATGAGAAGACAAGTGTCCTCTACTCCCTGTGCGGAGAGATTGAAGCCTGGCTGCTAAGGAGACATGAGGGGAAGACAAGGGCATGGGTGCGTGCTCCACTCTGAGGAAGGAGTCTGGGCAGAAGGCAGGCCTGTCCTGTGCCTCTTGTCCCAAGGGGAAAGCATCTCTTTGGCCACCTGTCCCAAGGGCAGACTTGGGCTTGCCATCAGGTGCCATACCCGGAACTCGCAGAAACAACCCCATGGAGAAACGTGCAGTCAGATGCCATCTTCCACCAAGATATGGCAGCATTGTGGGTGGCCGGGGGTGTGCCGGGGAAAGAGTGGAGACAGTCCCCACCGTTCCCCATCCCAGTGCTCGGGCCCTGTGCAGGGATCCTGTCGCCTCTTCTCTCCTGTGGTGAAGGCACTGGCCTTGACCCCGAGTCTGCCCGAGCGCCGGAGCAAAAGGCAAAGCCTTACCTACGCCAGGAGATGGTAATAGGCATAGAGTGTCATGCTAGGCCACGCACGCTGCTGCAGGGTTGTGACTGTGTCTGCTTAGATCGGCTTAGCAAGGTGAACCCCGGGCGCGAACTTGGAGCCCGGGAAAACAAGGCCCAAGAGGCACCAGCTCTCCCGCGGCTCTTCTTTCCAGCCGCGACAGAGCAAACGACCAAAGCCTTGCTGAGGAAGCAGCAGCGAAGTGCGTTTTGCGCCAAGCTGAAAACCTCTGCGAAAGCATAGCAGTCGCTGGGAAATCAGAGTCGGTTCTGTGGGATGCTGCCTGCTGCTTGCCGGAGCTAGTCTCCACTGCACGGTGGAATAAACCCGCATGGAGCGAAATCCTCTTTGCCTGGGCTTCCGCTCTGCCTGAGAGAGAAGCGCGGTGGTGCCTGTGGAAAGAGCCTTAAGGAAAGGGACACATCTGTCACTGCAGAGCGAAGGAAGCCGGGCTGCTAAGGAGACACGAGGGGAAGATTAGGGCAGGGGAAAGGCTCCACTCTGAGAAAGGAGTCTGGGCAGAAAGCATGCCTGTCCTGAGCCTTTGGGCCCAAGGAGACAGCAGCTCCTTGGCCACCTGACCGTGGTGGAGCCATGGGCTTGCCACCAGGCGCCTACCCTAAACTCGAGAAACAACTCCCAGAAAGACCTGGCCATCAGATGCCGTCTTCCTCCGGGATGTAGAAGCTTGGAGGAGGCCCGGGTTTTAAGGGAAGGAGTGGTGACAGTCCCCCAAAGCTCCCTATTCAGTACACGGGCGGTGTGCAGGGATCCTGTCACCTCTCCTTTCCTGTGGGGAAAGCACAGGCCTAGTCTGCGAGTCGGCCTGAGCGCCAGAGTAAAAGGCCAAGCGATGCCTACACCGGGAGATGGTAGTGTGCATGGAGTGCCATCCTAGGCTAAGCGCGCTACTGCACGGTTGTGACTGTGTCTGCGTAGTTCGGCCTGGCAGGGTGAACCCAGGACGCGAACATGGAGCCAGGGAAAGCAAGGCCCAAGAGGCACCAGCTCTCCCGCAGCTCTTCTTCCCTGACGCGACAGAAGCCTTGCTGAGGAAGCAGTGGCGAAGGGCTGTTTGCTCCAAACCAAAGCCTCTGACAAAGGACAGCATTCCCCGAGAAATGTTTTGGGGGCTGCTGCTGCGTGCCTGAGCCCCATCTCGCGGTGGGAGAAACCCGCATACAGCGAAAGCCCCTTTGCCTTGGCATCTCCCCTTGGAAAGCACAGCATTTGTTGGGAAATCAGAGTTGGGTTTGGGGATGCTGCTGCTGCTTGCCTAAGCGAGTCTCCGCATCATGTTGGCAGATACCCGCATGGAGCGAAATCCTCTTTGCCCTAGCATCCTTTCTGCCTGAGAGAGAAGCATGGTTGCTCAAGTCTGTCACCACGCTTCCCAGGAGCAAGTGTGGGGAAGGCACAGTACGCCGCCCCCGAGGAAGAGAAGGATCCCTTGGCCTTGGGGTCGGGAAACGCTCGGGAACAGGATAGCCTGCCGCGGCACTAAATGCAGGCCGGTGGCCAGACATGTGTCACCCGCTCCCTGTGCGGAGAGATGGAAGCCTGGCTGCTAAGGAGACATGAGGGGACGACTAGGGCAGGGGCGCGTGCTCCACTCTAAGGAGTCTGGGCAGAAGGCAGGCCTGTCCTGTCCCTCTGTTACCAAGGGGACAGCATCTCCTTGGCCACCTGTCCCAAGGGCAGACTTGGGCTTGCCACCAGGTGCCATACCTGGAACTTGCAGAAACAACCCCATGGAGAAACGGTCAGTCAGATGCCAACTTCCACCAAGATGTGGCAGCATTGTGGGTGACAGGGGGTGCGGCGGGGAAGGAGTGGAGACAGTCCCCCACAGTTCCCCATCCCAGTGCCCGGGCCGTGTGCAGGGATCCTGTTGCCTCCTCTCTCCTGTGGTGAAGGCACTGGCCTTGACCCCGAGTCTGCCCGAGCACCGGATCAAAAGGCAAAGCCTTACCAGAGCAGGAGATGGAATTAGGAATAGAGTGCCATGCTAGGCCACGCACGCTGCTGCAGGGTTGTGACTGTGTCTGCCTAGTTCGGCTTAGCAAAGTGAAATCCGGGCGCGAACATGGAGCCAGGGAAAGCAAGGCCCAAGAGGCAACAGCTCTCCCGCAGCTCTTCTTCCCTGACTCGACTGAAGCTTTGCTGAGGAAGCAGCGGCGAAGTGCTGTTCGCTCCAAACCAAAGCCTCTGCGAAAGCACAGCATTCGCTGAGAAATGTTGTGCGGGCTGCTGCTGTTTCCCTGAGCCCAGTCTTGCGGTGGGAGAAACCCGCATACAGCGAAAGCCTCTTTGCCTGGGCCTCTCCCTTAGGAAAGCACAGCAGTTGTTGGGAAATCAGAGTTGGGTTTGGGGATGCTGCTGCTGCTTGCCTGAGCGAGTCTCGGCAACATGGTGGAAGATACCCGCATGGAGCGAAATCCTCTTTGCCCTAGCATCCCCTCTGCCTGAGAGAGAAGCATGGTTGCACACGTCTGTCACTGCGCTCCCCAGGAGCAATTTTGGGGAAGGCACAGCACGCCGCCCCAGGGAAGAGAAGGATCCCTTGGCCTTGGGTCTAGAAACGCTCGGGAGTCAGAATAGCCTGCCGAGGCACGAACAGCAGGCCATGAGAAGACAAGTGTCCTCTACTCCCTGTGCGGAGAGATTGAAGCCTGGCTGCTAAGGAGACATGAGGGGAAGACAAGGGCATGGGTGCGTGCTCCACTCTGAGGAAGGAGTCTGGGCAGAAGGCAGGCCTGTCCTGTGCCTCTTGTCCCAAGGGGAAAGCATCTCTTTGGCCACCTGTCCCAAGGGCAGACTTGGGCTTGCCATCAGGTGCCATACCCGGAACTCGCAGAAACAACCCCATGGAGAAACGTGCAGTCAGATGCCATCTTCCACCAAGATATGGCAGCATTGTGGGTGGCCGGGGGTGTGCCGGGGAAAGAGTGGAGACAGTCCCCACCGTTCCCCATCCCAGTGCTCGAGCCCTGTGCAGGGATCCTGTCGCCTCTTCTCTCCTGTGGTGAAGGCACTGGCCTTGACCCCGAGTCTGCCCGAGCGCCGGAGCAAAAGGCAAAGCCTTACCTACGCCAGGAGATGGTAATAGGCATAGAGTGTCATGCTAGGCCACGCACGCTGCTGCAGGGTTGTGACTGTGTCTGCTTAGATCGGCTTAGCAAGGTGAACCCCGGGCGCGAACTTGGAGCCCGGGAAAACAAGGCCCAAGAGGCACCAGCTCTCCCGCGGCTCTTCTTTCCAGCCGCGACAGAGCAAACGACCAAAGCCTTGCTGAGGAAGCAGCAGCGAAGTGCGTTTTGCGCCAAGCTGAAAACCTCTGCGAAAGCATAGCAGTCGCTGGGAAATCAGAGTCGGTTCTGTGGGATGCTGCCTGCTGCTTGCCGGAGCTAGTCTCCACTGCACGGTGGAATAAACCCGCATGGAGCGAAATCCTCTTTGCCTGGGCTTCCGCTCTGCCTGAGAGAGAAGCGCGGTGGTGCCTGTGGAAAGAGCCTTAAGGAAAGGGACACATCTGTCACTGCAGAGCGAAGGAAGCCGGGCTGCTAAGGAGACACGAGGGGAAGATTAGGGCAGGGGAAAGGCTCCACTCTGAGAAAGGAGTCTGGGCAGAAAGCATGCCTGTCCTGAGCCTTTGGGCCCAAGGAGACAGCAGCTCCTTGGCCACCTGACCGTGGTGGAGCCATGGGCTTGCCACCAGGCGCCTACCCTAAACTCGAGAAACAACTCCCAGAAAGACCTGGCCATCAGATGCCGTCTTCCTCCGGGATGTAGAAGCTTGGAGGAGGCCCGGGTTTTAAGGGAAGGAGTGGTGACAGTCCCCCAAAGCTCCCTATTCAGTACACGGGCGGTGTGCAGGGATCCTGTCACCTCTCCTTTCCTGTGGGGAAAGCACAGGCCTAGTCTGCGAGTCGGCCTGAGCGCCAGAGTAAAAGGCCAAGCGATGCCTACACCGGGAGATGGTAGTGTGCATGGAGTGCCATCCTAGGCTAAGCGCGCTACTGCACGGTTGTGACTGTGTCTGCGTAGTTCGGCCTGGCAGGGTGAACCCAGGACGCGAACATGGAGCCAGGGAAAGCAAGGCCCAAGAGGCACCAGCTCTCCCGCAGCTCTTCTTCCCTGACGCGACAGAAGCCTTGCTGAGGAAGCAGTGGCGAAGGGCTGTTTGCTCCAAACCAAAGCCTCTGACAAAGGACAGCATTCCCCGAGAAATGTTTTGGGGGCTGCTGCTGCGTGCCTGAGCCCCATCTCGCGGTGGGAGAAACCCGCATACAGCGAAAGCCCCTTTGCCTTGGCATCTCCCCTTGGAAAGCACAGCATTTGTTGGGAAATCAGAGTTGGGTTTGGGGATGCTGCTGCTGCTTGCCTAAGCGAGTCTCCGCATCATGTTGGCAGATACCCGCATGGAGCGAAATCCTCTTTGCCCTAGCATCCTTTCTGCCTGAGAGAGAAGCATGGTTGCTCAAGTCTGTCACCACGCTTCCCAGGAGCAAGTGTGGGGAAGGCACAGTACGCCGCCCCCGAGGAAGAGAAGGATCCCTTGGCCTTGGGGTCGGGAAACGCTCGGGAACAGGATAGCCTGCCGCGGCACTAAATGCAGGCCGGTGGCCAGACATGTGTCACCCGCTCCCTGTGCAGAGAGATGGAAGCCTGGCTGCTAAGGAGACATGAGGGGACGACTAGGGCAGGGGCGCGTGCTCCACTCTAAGGAGTCTGGGCAGAAGGCAGGCCTGTCCTGTGCCTCTGTTACCAAGGGGACAGCATCTCCTTGGCCACCTGTCCCAAGGGCAGACTTGGGCTTGCCACCAGGTGCCATACCTGGAACTTGCAGAAACAACCCCATGGAGAAACGGTCAGTCAGATGCCAACTTCCACCAAGATGTGGCAGCATTGTGGGTGACAGGGGGTGCGGCGGGGAAGGAGTGGAGACAGTCCCCCACAGTTCCCCATCCCAGTGCCCGGGCCGTGTGCAGGGATCCTGTTGCCTCCTCTCTCCTGTGGTGAAGGCACTGGCCTTGACCCCGAGTCTGCCCGAGCACCGGATCAAAAGGCAAAGCCTTACCAGAGCAGGAGATGGAATTAGGAATAGAGTGCCATGCTAGGCCACGCACGCTGCTGCAGGGTTGTGACTGTGTCTGCCTAGTTCGGCTTAGCAAAGTGAAATCCGGGCGCGAACATGGAGCCAGGGAAAGCAAGGCCCAAGAGGCAACAGCTCTCCCGCAGCTCTTCTTCCCTGACTCGACTGAAGCTTTGCTGAGGAAGCAGCGGCGAAGTGCTGTTCGCTCCAAACCAAAGCCTCTGCGAAAGCACAGCATTCGCTGAGAAATGTTGTGCGGGCTGCTGCTGTTTCCCTGAGCCCAGTCTTGCGGTGGGAGAAACCCGCATACAGCGAAAGCCTCTTTGCCTGGGCCTCTCCCTTAGGAAAGCACAGCAGTTGTTGGGAAATCAGAGTTGGGTTTGGGGATGCTGCTGCTGCTTGCCTGAGCGAGTCTCGGCAACATGGTGGAAGATACCCGCATGGAGCGAAATCCTCTTTGCCCTAGCATCCCCTCTGCCTGAGAGAGAAGCATGGTTGCACACGTCTGTCACTGCGCTCCCCAGGAGCAATTTTGGGGAAGGCACAGCACGCCGCCCCAGGGAAGAGAAGGATCCCTTGGCCTTGGGTCTAGAAACGCTCGGGAGTCAGAATAGCCTGCCGAGGCACGAACAGCAGGCCATGAGAAGACAAGTGTCCTCTACTCCCTGTGCGGAGAGATTGAAGCCTGGCTGCTAAGGAGACATGAGGGGAAGACAAGGGCATGGGTGCGTGCTCCACTCTGAGGAAGGAGTCTGGGCAGAAGGCAGGCCTGTCCTGTGCCTCTTGTCCCAAGGGGAAAGCATCTCTTTGGCCACCTGTCCCAAGGGCAGACTTGGGCTTGCCATCAGGTGCCATACCCGGAACTCGCAGAAACAACCCCATGGAGAAACGTGCAGTCAGATGCCATCTTCCACCAAGATATGGCAGCATTGTGGGTGGCCGGGGGTGTGCCGGGGAAAGAGTGGAGACAGTCCCCACCGTTCCCCATCCCAGTGCTCGGGCCCTGTGCAGGGATCCTGTCGCCTCTTCTCTCCTGTGGTGAAGGCACTGGCCTTGACCCCGAGTCTGCCCGAGCGCCGGAGCAAAAGGCAAAGCCTTACCTACGCCAGGAGATGGTAATAGGCATAGAGTGTCATGCTAGGCCACGCACGCTGCTGCAGGGTTGTGACTGTGTCTGCTTAGATCGGCTTAGCAAGGTGAACCCCGGGCGCGAACTTGGAGCCCGGGAAAACAAGGCCCAAGAGGCACCAGCTCTCCCGCGGCTCTTCTTTCCAGCCGCGACAGAGCAAACGACCAAAGCCTTGCTGAGGAAGCAGCAGCGAAGTGCGTTTTGCGCCAAGCTGAAAACCTCTGCGAAAGCATAGCAGTCGCTGGGAAATCAGAGTCGGTTCTGTGGGATGCTGCCTGCTGCTTGCCGGAGCTAGTCTCCACTGCACGGTGGAATAAACCCGCATGGAGCGAAATCCTCTTTGCCTGGGCTTCCGCTCTGCCTGAGAGAGAAGCGCGGTGGTGCCTGTGGAAAGAGCCTTAAGGAAAGGGACACATCTGTCACTGCAGAGCGAAGGAAGCCGGGCTGCTAAGGAGACACGAGGGGAAGATTAGGGCAGGGGAAAGGCTCCACTCTGAGAAAGGAGTCTGGGCAGAAAGCATGCCTGTCCTGAGCCTTTGGGCCCAAGGAGACAGCAGCTCCTTGGCCACCTGACCGTGGTGGAGCCATGGGCTTGCCACCAGGCGCCTACCCTAAACTCGAGAAACAACTCCCAGAAAGACCTGGCCATCAGATGCCGTCTTCCTCCGGGATGTAGAAGCTTGGAGGAGGCCCGGGTTTTAAGGGAAGGAGTGGTGACAGTCCCCCAAAGCTCCCTATTCAGTACACGGGCGGTGTGCAGGGATCCTGTCACCTCTCCTTTCCTGTGGGGAAAGCACAGGCCTAGTCTGCGAGTCGGCCTGAGCGCCAGAGTAAAAGGCCAAGCGATGCCTACACCGGGAGATGGTAGTGTGCATGGAGTGCCATCCTAGGCTAAGCGCGCTACTGCACGGTTGTGACTGTGTCTGCGTAGTTCGGCCTGGCAGGGTGAACCCAGGACGCGAACATGGAGCCAGGGAAAGCAAGGCCCAAGAGGCACCAGCTCTCCCGCAGCTCTTCTTCCCTGACGCGACAGAAGCCTTGCTGAGGAAGCAGTGGCGAAGGGCTGTTTGCTCCAAACCAAAGCCTCTGACAAAGGACAGCATTCCCCGAGAAATGTTTTGGGGGCTGCTGCTGCGTGCCTGAGCCCCATCTCGCGGTGGGAGAAACCCGCATACAGCGAAAGCCCCTTTGCCTTGGCATCTCCCCTTGGAAAGCACAGCATTTGTTGGGAAATCAGAGTTGGGTTTGGGGATGCTGCTGCTGCTTGCCTAAGCGAGTCTCCGCATCATGTTGGCAGATACCCGCATGGAGCGAAATCCTCTTTGCCCTAGCATCCTTTCTGCCTGAGAGAGAAGCATGGTTGCTCAAGTCTGTCACCACGCTTCCCAGGAGCAAGTGTGGGGAAGGCACAGTACGCCGCCCCCGAGGAAGAGAAGGATCCCTTGGCCTTGGGGTCGGGAAACGCTCGGGAACAGGATAGCCTGCCGCGGCACTAAATGCAGGCCGGTGGCCAGACATGTGTCACCCGCTCCCTGTGCAGAGAGATGGAAGCCTGGCTGCTAAGGAGACATGAGGGGACGACTAGGGCAGGGGCGCGTGCTCCACTCTAAGGAGTCTGGGCAGAAGGCAGGCCTGTCCTGTGCCTCTGTTACCAAGGGGACAGCATCTCCTTGGCCACCTGTCCCAAGGGCAGACTTGGGCTTGCCACCAGGTGCCATACCTGGAACTTGCAGAAACAACCCCATGGAGAAACGGTCAGTCAGATGCCAACTTCCACCAAGATGTGGCAGCATTGTGGGTGACAGGGGGTGCGGCGGGGAAGGAGTGGAGACAGTCCCCCACAGTTCCCCATCCCAGTGCCCGGGCCGTGTGCAGGGATCCTGTTGCCTCCTCTCTCCTGTGGTGAAGGCACTGGCCTTGACCCCGAGTCTGCCCGAGCACCGGATCAAAAGGCAAAGCCTTACCAGAGCAGGAGATGGAATTAGGAATAGAGTGCCATGCTAGGCCACGCACGCTGCTGCAGGGTTGTGACTGTGTCTGCCTAGTTCGGCTTAGCAAAGTGAAATCCGGGCGCGAACATGGAGCCAGGGAAAGCAAGGCCCAAGAGGCAACAGCTCTCCCGCAGCTCTTCTTCCCTGACTCGACTGAAGCTTTGCTGAGGAAGCAGCGGCGAAGTGCTGTTCGCTCCAAACCAAAGCCTCTGCGAAAGCACAGCATTCGCTGAGAAATGTTGTGCGGGCTGCTGCTGTTTCCCTGAGCCCAGTCTTGCGGTGGGAGAAACCCGCATACAGCGAAAGCCTCTTTGCCTGGGCCTCTCCCTTAGGAAAGCACAGCAGTTGTTGGGAAATCAGAGTTGGGTTTGGGGATGCTGCTGCTGCTTGCCTGAGCGAGTCTCGGCAACATGGTGGAAGATACCCGCATGGAGCGAAATCCTCTTTGCCCTAGCATCCCCTCTGCCTGAGAGAGAAGCATGGTTGCACACGTCTGTCACTGCGCTCCCCAGGAGCAATTTTGGGGAAGGCACAGCACGCCGCCCCAGGGAAGAGAAGGATCCCTTGGCCTTGGGTCTAGAAACGCTCGGGAGTCAGAATAGCCTGCCGAGGCACGAACAGCAGGCCATGAGAAGACAAGTGTCCTCTACTCCCTGTGCGGAGAGATTGAAGCCTGGCTGCTAAGGAGACATGAGGGGAAGACAAGGGCATGGGTGCGTGCTCCACTCTGAGGAAGGAGTCTGGGCAGAAGGCAGGCCTGTCCTGTGCCTCTTGTCCCAAGGGGAAAGCATCTCTTTGGCCACCTGTCCCAAGGGCAGACTTGGGCTTGCCATCAGGTGCCATACCCGGAACTCGCAGAAACAACCCCATGGAGAAACGTGCAGTCAGATGCCATCTTCCACCAAGATATGGCAGCATTGTGGGTGGCCGGGGGTGTGCCGGGGAAAGAGTGGAGACAGTCCCCACCGTTCCCCATCCCAGTGCTCGGGCCCTGTGCAGGGATCCTGTCGCCTCTTCTCTCCTGTGGTGAAGGCACTGGCCTTGACCCCGAGTCTGCCCGAGCGCCGGAGCAAAAGGCAAAGCCTTACCTACGCCAGGAGATGGTAATAGGCATAGAGTGTCATGCTAGGCCACGCACGCTGCTGCAGGGTTGTGACTGTGTCTGCTTAGATCGGCTTAGCAAGGTGAACCCCGGGCGCGAACTTGGAGCCCGGGAAAACAAGGCCCAAGAGGCACCAGCTCTCCCGCGGCTCTTCTTTCCAGCCGCGACAGAGCAAACGACCAAAGCCTTGCTGAGGAAGCAGCAGCGAAGTGCGTTTTGCGCCAAGCTGAAAACCTCTGCGAAAGCATAGCAGTCGCTGGGAAATCAGAGTCGGTTCTGTGGGATGCTGCCTGCTGCTTGCCGGAGCTAGTCTCCACTGCACGGTGGAATAAACCCGCATGGAGCGAAATCCTCTTTGCCTGGGCTTCCGCTCTGCCTGAGAGAGAAGCGCGGTGGTGCCTGTGGAAAGAGCCTTAAGGAAAGGGACACATCTGTCACTGCAGAGCGAAGGAAGCCGGGCTGCTAAGGAGACACGAGGGGAAGATTAGGGCAGGGGAAAGGCTCCACTCTGAGAAAGGAGTCTGGGCAGAAAGCATGCCTGTCCTGAGCCTTTGGGCCCAAGGAGACAGCAGCTCCTTGGCCACCTGACCGTGGTGGAGCCATGGGCTTGCCACCAGGCGCCTACCCTAAACTCGAGAAACAACTCCCAGAAAGACCTGGCCATCAGATGCCGTCTTCCTCCGGGATGTAGAAGCTTGGAGGAGGCCCGGGTTTTAAGGGAAGGAGTGGTGACAGTCCCCCAAAGCTCCCTATTCAGTACACGGGCGGTGTGCAGGGATCCTGTCACCTCTCCTTTCCTGTGGGGAAAGCACAGGCCTAGTCTGCGAGTCGGCCTGAGCGCCAGAGTAAAAGGCCAAGCGATGCCTACACCGGGAGATGGTAGTGTGCATGGAGTGCCATCCTAGGCTAAGCGCGCTACTGCACGGTTGTGACTGTGTCTGCGTAGTTCGGCCTGGCAGGGTGAACCCAGGACGCGAACATGGAGCCAGGGAAAGCAAGGCCCAAGAGGCACCAGCTCTCCCGCAGCTCTTCTTCCCTGACGCGACAGAAGCCTTGCTGAGGAAGCAGTGGCGAAGGGCTGTTTGCTCCAAACCAAAGCCTCTGACAAAGGACAGCATTCCCCGAGAAATGTTTTGGGGGCTGCTGCTGCGTGCCTGAGCCCCATCTCGCGGTGGGAGAAACCCGCATACAGCGAAAGCCCCTTTGCCTTGGCATCTCCCCTTGGAAAGCACAGCATTTGTTGGGAAATCAGAGTTGGGTTTGGGGATGCTGCTGCTGCTTGCCTAAGCGAGTCTCCGCATCATGTTGGCAGATACCCGCATGGAGCGAAATCCTCTTTGCCCTAGCATCCTTTCTGCCTGAGAGAGAAGCATGGTTGCTCAAGTCTGTCACCACGCTTCCCAGGAGCAAGTGTGGGGAAGGCACAGTACGCCGCCCCCGAGGAAGAGAAGGATCCCTTGGCCTTGGGGTCGGGAAACGCTCGGGAACAGGATAGCCTGCCGCGGCACTAAATGCAGGCCGGTGGCCAGACATGTGTCACCCGCTCCCTGTGCGGAGAGATGGAAGCCTGGCTGCTAAGGAGACATGAGGGGACGACTAGGGCAGGGGCGCGTGCTCCACTCTAAGGAGTCTGGGCAGAAGGCAGGCCTGTCCTGTCCCTCTGTTACCAAGGGGACAGCATCTCCTTGGCCACCTGTCCCAAGGGCAGACTTGGGCTTGCCACCAGGTGCCATACCTGGAACTTGCAGAAACAACCCCATGGAGAAACGGTCAGTCAGATGCCAACTTCCACCAAGATGTGGCAGCATTGTGGGTGACAGGGGGTGCGGCGGGGAAGGAGTGGAGACAGTCCCCCACAGTTCCCCATCCCAGTGCCCGGGCTGTGTGCAGGGATCCTGTTGCCTCCTCTCTCCTGTGGTGAAGGCACTGGCCTTGACCCCGAGTCTGCCCGAGCACCGGATCAAAAGGCAAAGCCTTACCAGAGCAGGAGATGGAATTAGGAATAGAGTGCCATGCTAGGCCACGCACGCTGCTGCAGGGTTGTGACTGTGTCTGCCTAGTTCGGCTTAGCAAAGTGAAATCCGGGCGCGAACATGGAGCCAGGGAAAGCAAGGCCCAAGAGGCAACAGCTCTCCCGCAGCTCTTCTTCCCTGACTCGACTGAAGCTTTGCTGAGGAAGCAGCGGCGAAGTGCTGTTCGCTCCAAACCAAAGCCTCTGCGAAAGCACAGCATTCGCTGAGAAATGTTGTGCGGGCTGCTGCTGTTTCCCTGAGCCCAGTCTTGCGGTGGGAGAAACCCGCATACAGCGAAAGCCTCTTTGCCTGGGCCTCTCCCTTAGGAAAGCACAGCAGTTGTTGGGAAATCAGAGTTGGGTTTGGGGATGCTGCTGCTGCTTGCCTGAGCGAGTCTCGGCAACATGGTGGAAGATACCCGCATGGAGCGAAATCCTCTTTGCCCTAGCATCCCCTCTGCCTGAGAGAGAAGCATGGTTGCACACGTCTGTCACTGCGCTCCCCAGGAGCAATTTTGGGGAAGGCACAGCACGCCGCCCCAGGGAAGAGAAGGATCCCTTGGCCTTGGGTCTAGAAACGCTCGGGAGTCAGAATAGCCTGCCGAGGCACGAACAGCAGGCCATGAGAAGACAAGTGTCCTCTACTCCCTGTGTGGAGAGATTGAAGCCTGGCTGCTAAGGAGACATGAGGGGAAGACAAGGGCATGGGTGCGTGCTCCACTCTGAGGAAGGAGTCTGGGCAGAAGGCAGGCCTGTCCTGTGCCTCTTGTCCCAAGGGGAAAGCATCTCTTTGGCCACCTGTCCCAAGGGCAGACTTGGGCTTGCCATCAGGTGCCATACCCGGAACTCGCAGAAACAACCCCATGGAGAAACGTGCAGTCAGATGCCATCTTCCACCAAGATATGGCAGCATTGTGGGTGGCCGGGGGTGTGCCGGGGAAAGAGTGGAGACAGTCCCCACCGTTCCCCATCCCAGTGCTCGGGCCCTGTGCAGGGATCCTGTCGCCTCTTCTCTCCTGTGGTGAAGGCACTGGCCTTGACCCCGAGTCTGCCCGAGCGCCGGAGCAAAAGGCAAAGCCTTACCTACGCCAGGAGATGGTAATAGGCATAGAGTGTCATGCTAGGCCACGCACGCTGCTGCAGGGTTGTGACTGTGTCTGCTTAGATCGGCTTAGCAAGGTGAACCCCGGGCGCGAACTTGGAGCCCGGGAAAACAAGGCCCAAGAGGCACCAGCTCTCCCGCGGCTCTTCTTTCCAGCCGCGACAGAGCAAACGACCAAAGCCTTGCTGAGGAAGCAGCAGCGAAGTGCGTTTTGCGCCAAGCTGAAAACCTCGGCGAAAGCATAGCAGTCGCTGGGAAATCAGAGTCGGTTCTGTGGGATGCTGCCTGCTGCTTGCCGGAGCTAGTCTCCACTGCACGGTGGAATAAACCCGCATGGAGCGAAATCCTCTTTGCCTGGGCTTCCGCTCTGCCTGAGAGAGAAGCGCGGTGGTGCCTGTGGAAAGAGCCTTAAGGAAAGGGACACATCTGTCACTGCAGAGCGAAGGAAGCCGGGCTGCTAAGGAGACACGAGGGGAAGATTAGGGCAGGGGAAAGGCTCCACTCTGAGAAAGGAGTCTGGGCAGAAAGCATGCCTGTCCTGAGCCTTTGGGCCCAAGGAGACAGCAGCTCCTTGGCCACCTGACCGTGGTGGAGCCATGGGCTTGCCACCAGGCGCCTACCCTAAACTCGAGAAACAACTCCCAGAAAGACCTGGCCATCAGATGCCGTCTTCCTCCGGGATGT
This sequence comes from Mustela nivalis, assembly GCF_964662115.1. Classification (NCBI taxonomy): domain Eukaryota; kingdom Metazoa; phylum Chordata; class Mammalia; order Carnivora; family Mustelidae; genus Mustela; species Mustela nivalis. Next base: position 63,934 of record NW_028134892.1, on the reverse strand, counting down.
AGAAGCTTGGAGGAGGCCCGGGTTTTAAGGGAAGGAGTGGTGACAGTCCCCCAAAGCTCCCTATTCAGTACACGGGCGGTGTGCAGGGATCCTGTCACCTCTCCTTTCCTGTGGGGAAAGCACAGGCCTAGTCTGCGAGTCGGCCTGAGCGCCAGAGTAAAAGGCCAAGCGATGCCTACACCGGGAGATGGTAGTGTGCATGGAGTGCCATCCTAGGCTAAGCGCGCTACTGCACGGTTGTGACTGTGTCTGCGTAGTTCGGCCTGGCAGGGTGAACCCAGGACGCAAACATGGAGCCAGGGAAAGCAAGGCCCAAGAGGCACCAGCTCTCCCGCAGCTCTTCTTCCCTGACGCGACAGAAGCCTTGCTGAGGAAGCAGTGGCGAAGGGCTGTTTGCTCCAAACCAAAGCCTCTGACAAAGGACAGCATTCCCCGAGAAATGTTTTGGGGGCTGCTGCTGCGTGCCTGAGCCCCATCTCGCGGTGGGAGAAACCCACATACAGCGAAAGCCCCTTTGCCTTGGCATCTCCCCTTGGAAAGCACAGCATTCGTTGGGAAATCAGAGTTGGGTTTGGGGATGCTGCTGCTGCTTGCCTAAGCGAGTCTCCGCATCATGTTGGCAGATACCCGCATGGAGCGAAATCCTCTTTGCCCTAGCATCCTTTCTGCCTGAGAGAGAAGCATGGTTGCTCAAGTCTGTCACCACGCTTCCCAGGAGCAAGTGTGGGGAAGGCACAGTACGCCGCCCCCGAGGAAGAGAAGGATCCCTTGGCCTTGGGGTCGGGAAACGCTCGGGAACAGGATAGCCTGCCGCGGCACTAAATGCAGGCCGGTGGCCAGACATGTGTCACCCGCTCCCTGTGCGGAGAGATGGAAGCCTGGCTGCTAAGGAGACATGAGGGGACGACTAGGGCAGGGGCGCGTGCTCCACTCTAAGGAGTCTGGGCAGAAGGCAGGCCTGTCCTGTGCCTCTGTTACCAAGGGGACAGCATCTCCTTGGCCACCTGTCCCAAGGGCAGACTTGGGCTTGCCACCAGGTGCCATACCTGGAACTTGCAGAAACAACCCCATGGAGAAACGGTCAGTCAGATGCCAACTTCCACCAAGATGTGGCAGCATTGTGGGTGACAGGGGGTGCGGCGGGGAAGGAGTGGAGACAGTCCCCCACAGTTCCCCATCCCAGTGCCCGGGCCGTGTGCAGGGATCCTGTTGCCTCCTCTCTCCTGTGGTGAAGACACTGGCCTTGACCCCGAGTCTGGCCGAGCACCGGATCAAAAGGCAAAGCCTTACCAGAGCAGGAGATGGAATTAGGAATAGAGTGCCATGCTAGGCCACGCACGCTGCTGCAGGGTTGTGACTGTGTCTGCCTAGTTCGGCTTAGCAAAGTGAAATCCGGGCGCGAACATGGAGCCAGGGAAAGCAAGGCCCAAGAGGCAACAGCTCTCCCGCAGCTCTTCTTCCCTGACTCGACTGAAGCTTTGCTGAGGAAGCAGCGGCGAAGTGCTGTTTGCTCCAAACCAAAGCCTCTGCGAAAGCACAGCATTCGCTGAGAAATGTTGTGCGGGCTGCTGCTGTTTCCCTGAGCCCAGTCTTGTGGTGGGAGAAACCCGCATACAGCGAAAGCCTCTTTGCCTGGGCCTCTCCCTTAGGAAAGCACAGCATTCGTTGGGAAATCAGAGTTGGGTTTGGGGATGCTGCTGCTGCTTGCCTAAGCGAGTCTCCGCATCATGTTGGCAGATACCCGCATGGAGCGAAATCCTCTTTGCCCTAGCATCCTTTCTGCCTGAGAGAGAAGCATGGTTGCTCAAGTCTGTCACCACGCTTCCCAGGAGCAAGTGTGGGGAAGGCACAGTACGCCGCCCCCGAGGAAGAGAAGGATCCCTTGGCCTTGGGGTCGGGAAACGCTCGGGAACAGGATAGCCTGCCGCGGCACTAAATGCAGGCCGGTGGCCAGACATGTGTCACCCGCTCCCTGTGCGGAGAGATGGAAGCCTGGCTGCTAAGGAGACATGAGGGGACGACTAGGGCAGGGGCGCGTGCTCCACTCTAAGGAGTCTGGGCAGAAGGCAGGCCTGTCCTGTGCCTCTGTTACCAAGGGGACAGCATCTCCTTGGCCACCTGTCCCAAGGGCAGACTTGGGCTTGCCACCAGGTGCCATACCTGGAACTTGCAGAAACAACCCCATGGAGAAACGGTCAGTCAGATGCCAACTTCCACCAAGATGTGGCAGCATTGTGGGTGACAGGGGGTGCGGCGGGGAAGGAGTGGAGACAGTCCCCCACAGTTCCCCATCCCAGTGCCCGGGCCGTGTGCAGGGATCCTGTTGCCTCCTCTCTCCTGTGGTGAAGGCACTGGCCTTGACCCCGAGTCTGCCCGAGCACCGGATCAAAAGGCAAAGCCTTACCAGAGCAGGAGATGGAATTAGGAATAGAGTGCCATGCTAGGCCACGCACGCTGCTGCAGGGTTGTGACTGTGTCTGCCTAGTTCGGCTTAGCAAAGTGAAATCCGGGCGCGAACATGGAGCCAGGGAAAGCAAGGCCCAAGAGGCAACAGCTCTCCCGCAGCTCTTCTTCCCTGACTCGACTGAAGCTTTGCTGAGGAAGCAGCGGCGAAGTGCTGTTCGCTCCAAACCAAAGCCTCTGCGAAAGCACAGCATTCGCTGAGAAATGTTGTGCGGGCTGCTGCTGTTTCCCTGAGCCCAGTCTTGCGGTGGGAGAAACCCGCATACAGCGAAAGCCTCTTTGCCTGGGCCTCTCCCTTAGGAAAGCACAGCAGTCGTTGGGAAATCAGAGTTGGGTTTGGGGATGCTGCTGCTGCTTGCCTGAGCGAGTCTCGGCAACATGGTGGAAGATACCCGCATGGAGCGAAATCCTCTTTGCCCTAGCATCCCCTCTGCCTGAGAGAGAAGCATGGTTGCACACGTCTGTCACTGCGCTCCCCAGGAGCAATTTTGGGGAAGGCACAGCACGCCGCCCCAGGGAAGAGAAGGATCCCTTGGCCTTGGGTCTAGAAACGCTCGGGAGTCAGAATAGCCTGCCGAGGCACGAACAGCAGGCCATGAGAAGACAAGTGTCCTCTACTCCCTGTGCGGAGAGATTGAAGCCTGGCTGCTAAGGAGACATGAGGGGAAGACAAGGGCATGGGTGCGTGCTCCACTCTGAGGAAGGAGTCTGGGCAGAAGGCAGGCCTGTCCTGTGCCTCTTGTCCCAAGGGGAAAGCATCTCTTTGGCCACCTGTCCCAAGGGCAGACTTGGGCTTGCCATCAGGTGCCATACCCGGAACTCGCAGAAACAACCCCATGGAGAAACGTGCAGTCAGATGCCATCTTCCACCAAGATATGGCAGCATTGTGGGTGGCCGGGGGTGTGCCGGGGAAAGAGTGGAGACAGTCCCCACCGTTCCCCATCCCAGTGCTCGGGCCCTGTGCAGGGATCCTGTCGCCTCTTCTCTCCTGTGGTGAAGGCACTGGCCTTGACCCCGAGTCTGCCCGAGCGCCGGAGCAAAAGGCAAAGCCTTACCTACGCCAGGAGATGGTAATAGGCATAGAGTGTCATGCTAGGCCACGCACGCTGCTGCAGGGTTGTGACTGTGTCTGCTTAGATCGGCTTAGCAAGGTGAACCCCGGGCGCGAACTTGGAGCCCGGGAAAACAAGGCCCAAGAGGCACCAGCTCTCCCGCGGCTCTTCTTTCCAGCCGCGACAGAGCAAACGACCAAAGCCTTGCTGAGGAAGCAGCAGCGAAGTGCGTTTTGCGCCAAGCTGAAAACCTCTGCGAAAGCATAGCAGTCGCTGGGAAATCAGAGTCGGTTCTGTGGGATGCTGCCTGCTGCTTGCCGGAGCTAGTCTCCACTGCACGGTGGAATAAACCCGCATGGAGCGAAATCCTCTTTGCCTGGGCTTCCGCTCTGCCTGAGAGAGAAGCGCGGTGGTGCCTGTGGAAAGAGCCTTAAGGAAAGGGACACATCTGTCACTGCAGAGCGAAGGAAGCCGGGCTGCTAAGGAGACACGAGGGGAAGATTAGGGCAGGGGAAAGGCTCCACTCTGAGAAAGGAGTCTGGGCAGAAAGCATGCCTGTCCTGAGCCTTTGGGCCCAAGGAGACAGCAGCTCCTTGGCCACCTGACCGTGGTGGAGCCATGGGCTTGCCACCAGGCGCCTACCCTAAACTCGAGAAACAACTCCCAGAAAGACCTGGCCATCAGATGCCGTCTTCCTCCGGGATGTAGAAGCTTGGAGGAGGCCCGGGTTTTAAGGGAAGGAGTGGTGACAGTCCCCCAAAGCTCCCTATTCAGTACACGGGCGGTGTGCAGGGATCCTGTCACCTCTCCTTTCCTGTGGGGAAAGCACAGGCCTAGTCTGCGAGTCGGCCTGAGCGCCAGAGTAAAAGGCCAAGCGATGCCTACACCGGGAGATGGTAGTGTGCATGGAGTGCCATCCTAGGCTAAGCGCGCTACTGCACGGTTGTGACTGTGTCTGCGTAGTTCGGCCTGGCAGGGTGAACCCAGGACGCGAACATGGAGCCAGGGAAAGCAAGGCCCAAGAGGCACCAGCTCTCCCGCAGCTCTTCTTCCCTGACGCGACAGAAGCCTTGCTGAGGAAGCAGTGGCGAAGGGCTGTTTGCTCCAAACCAAAGCCTCTGACAAAGGACAGCATTCCCCGAGAAATGTTTTGGGGGCTGCTGCTGCGTGCCTGAGCCCCATCTCGCGGTGGGAGAAACCCGCATACAGCGAAAGCCCCTTTGCCTTGGCATCTCCCCTTGGAAAGCACAGCATTTGTTGGGAAATCAGAGTTGGGTTTGGGGATGCTGCTGCTGCTTGCCTAAGCGAGTCTCCGCATCATGTTGGCAGATACCCGCATGGAGCGAAATCCTCTTTGCCCTAGCATCCTTTCTGCCTGAGAGAGAAGCATGGTTGCTCAAGTCTGTCACCACGCTTCCCAGGAGCAAGTGTGGGGAAGGCACAGTACGCCGCCCCCGAGGAAGAGAAGGATCCCTTGGCCTTGGGGTCGGGAAACGCTCGGGAACAGGATAGCCTGCCGCGGCACTAAATGCAGGCCGGTGGCCAGACATGTGTCACCCGCTCCCTGTGCGGAGAGATGGAAGCCTGGCTGCTAAGGAGACATGAGGGGACGACTAGGGCAGGGGCGCGTGCTCCACTCTAAGGAGTCTGGGCAGAAGGCAGGCCTGTCCTGTCCCTCTGTTACCAAGGGGACAGCATCTCCTTGGCCACCTGTCCCAAGGGCAGACTTGGGCTTGCCACCAGGTGCCATACCTGGAACTTGCAGAAACAACCCCATGGAGAAACGGTCAGTCAGATGCCAACTTCCACCAAGATGTGGCAGCATTGTGGGTGACAGGGGGTGCGGCGGGGAAGGAGTGGAGACAGTCCCCCACAGTTCCCCATCCCAGTGCCCGGGCCGTGTGCAGGGATCCTGTTGCCTCCTCTCTCCTGTGGTGAAGGCACTGGCCTTGACCCCGAGTCTGCCCGAGCACCGGATCAAAAGGCAAAGCCTTACCAGAGCAGGAGATGGAATTAGGAATAGAGTGCCATGCTAGGCCACGCACGCTGCTGCAGGGTTGTGACTGTGTCTGCCTAGTTCGGCTTAGCAAAGTGAAATCCGGGCGCGAACATGGAGCCAGGGAAAGCAAGGCCCAAGAGGCAACAGCTCTCCCGCAGCTCTTCTTCCCTGACTCGACTGAAGCTTTGCTGAGGAAGCAGCGGCGAAGTGCTGTTCGCTCCAAACCAAAGCCTCTGCGAAAGCACAGCATTCGCTGAGAAATGTTGTGCGGGCTGCTGCTGTTTCCCTGAGCCCAGTCTTGCGGTGGGAGAAACCCGCATACAGCGAAAGCCTCTTTGCCTGGGCCTCTCCCTTAGGAAAGCACAGCAGTTGTTGGGAAATCAGAGTTGGGTTTGGGGATGCTGCTGCTGCTTGCCTGAGCGAGTCTCGGCAACATGGTGGAAGATACCCGCATGGAGCGAAATCCTCTTTGCCCTAGCATCCCCTCTGCCTGAGAGAGAAGCATGGTTGCACACGTCTGTCACTGCGCTCCCCAGGAGCAATTTTGGGGAAGGCACAGCACGCCGCCCCAGGGAAGAGAAGGATCCCTTGGCCTTGGGTCTAGAAACGCTCGGGAGTCAGAATAGCCTGCCGAGGCACGAACAGCAGGCCATGAGAAGACAAGTGTCCTCTACTCCCTGTGCGGAGAGATTGAAGCCTGGCTGCTAAGGAGACATGAGGGGAAGACAAGGGCATGGGTGCGTGCTCCACTCTGAGGAAGGAGTCTGGGCAGAAGGCAGGCCTGTCCTGTGCCTCTTGTCCCAAGGGGAAAGCATCTCTTTGGCCACCTGTCCCAAGGGCAGACTTGGGCTTGCCATCAGGTGCCATACCCGGAACTCGCAGAAACAACCCCATGGAGAAACGTGCAGTCAGATGCCATCTTCCACCAAGATATGGCAGCATTGTGGGTGGCCGGGGGTGTGCCGGGGAAAGAGTGGAGACAGTCCCCACCGTTCCCCATCCCAGTGCTCGGGCCCTGTGCAGGGATCCTGTCGCCTCTTCTCTCCTGTGGTGAAGGCACTGGCCTTGACCCCGAGTCTGCCCGAGCGCCGGAGCAAAAGGCAAAGCCTTACCTACGCCAGGAGATGGTAATAGGCATAGAGTGTCATGCTAGGCCACGCACGCTGCTGCAGGGTTGTGACTGTGTCTGCTTAGATCGGCTTAGCAAGGTGAACCCCGGGCGCGAACTTGGAGCCCGGGAAAACAAGGCCCAAGAGGCACCAGCTCTCCCGCGGCTCTTCTTTCCAGCCGCGACAGAGCAAACGACCAAAGCCTTGCTGAGGAAGCAGCAGCGAAGTGCGTTTTGCGCCAAGCTGAAAACCTCTGCGAAAGCATAGCAGTCGCTGGGAAATCAGAGTCGGTTCTGTGGGATGCTGCCTGCTGCTTGCCGGAGCTAGTCTCCACTGCACGGTGGAATAAACCCGCATGGAGCGAAATCCTCTTTGCCTGGGCTTCCGCTCTGCCTGAGAGAGAAGCGCGGTGGTGCCTGTGGAAAGAGCCTTAAGGAAAGGGACACATCTGTCACTGCAGAGCGAAGGAAGCCGGGCTGCTAAGGAGACACGAGGGGAAGATTAGGGCAGGGGAAAGGCTCCACTCTGAGAAAGGAGTCTGGGCAGAAAGCATGCCTGTCCTGAGCCTTTGGGCCCAAGGAGACAGCAGCTCCTTGGCCACCTGACCGTGGTGGAGCCATGGGCTTGCCACCAGGCGCCTACCCTAAACTCGAGAAACAACTCCCAGAAAGACCTGGCCATCAGATGCCGTCTTCCTCCGGGATGTAGAAGCTTGGAGGAGGCCCGGGTTTTAAGGGAAGGAGTGGTGACAGTCCCCCAAAGCTCCCTATTCAGTACACGGGCGGTGTGCAGGGATCCTGTCACCTCTCCTTTCCTGTGGGGAAAGCACAGGCCTAGTCTGCGAGTCGGCCTGAGCGCCAGAGTAAAAGGCCAAGCGATGCCTACACCGGGAGATGGTAGTGTGCATGGAGTGCCATCCTAGGCTAAGCGCGCTACTGCACGGTTGTGACTGTGTCTGCGTAGTTCGGCCTGGCAGGGTGAACCCAGGACGCGAACATGGAGCCAGGGAAAGCAAGGCCCAAGAGGCACCAGCTCTCCCGCAGCTCTTCTTCCCTGACGCGACAGAAGCCTTGCTGAGGAAGCAGTGGCGAAGGGCTGTTTGCTCCAAACCAAAGCCTCTGACAAAGGACAGCATTCCCCGAGAAATGTTTTGGGGGCTGCTGCTGCGTGCCTGAGCCCCATCTCGCGGTGGGAGAAACCCGCATACAGCGAAAGCCCCTTTGCCTTGGCATCTCCCCTTGGAAAGCACAGCATTTGTTGGGAAATCAGAGTTGGGTTTGGGGATGCTGCTGCTGCTTGCCTAAGCGAGTCTCCGCATCATGTTGGCAGATACCCGCATGGAGCGAAATCCTCTTTGCCCTAGCATCCTTTCTGCCTGAGAGAGAAGCATGGTTGCTCAAGTCTGTCACCACGCTTCCCAGGAGCAAGTGTGGGGAAGGCACAGTACGCCGCCCCCGAGGAAGAGAAGGATCCCTTGGCCTTGGGGTCGGGAAACGCTCGGGAACAGGATAGCCTGCCGCGGCACTAAATGCAGGCCGGTGGCCAGACATGTGTCACCCGCTCCCTGTGCGGAGAGATGGAAGCCTGGCTGCTAAGGAGACATGAGGGGACGACTAGGGCAGGGGCGCGTGCTCCACTCTAAGGAGTCTGGGCAGAAGGCAGGCCTGTCCTGTCCCTCTGTTACCAAGGGGACAGCATCTCCTTGGCCACCTGTCCCAAGGGCAGACTTGGGCTTGCCACCAGGTGCCATACCTGGAACTTGCAGAAACAACCCCATGGAGAAACGGTCAGTCAGATGCCAACTTCCACCAAGATGTGGCAGCATTGTGGGTGACAGGGGGTGCGGCGGGGAAGGAGTGGAGACAGTCCCCCACAGTTCCCCATCCCAGTGCCCGGGCCGTGTGCAGGGATCCTGTTGCCTCCTCTCTCCTGTGGTGAAGGCACTGGCCTTGACCCCGAGTCTGCCCGAGCACCGGATCAAAAGGCAAAGCCTTACCAGAGCAGGAGATGGAATTAGGAATAGAGTGCCATGCTAGGCCACGCACGCTGCTGCAGGGTTGTGACTGTGTCTGCCTAGTTCGGCTTAGCAAAGTGAAATCCGGGCGCGAACATGGAGCCAGGGAAAGCAAGGCCCAAGAGGCAACAGCTCTCCCGCAGCTCTTCTTCCCTGACTCGACTGAAGCTTTGCTGAGGAAGCAGCGGCGAAGTGCTGTTCGCTCCAAACCAAAGCCTCTGCGAAAGCACAGCATTCGCTGAGAAATGTTGTGCGGGCTGCTGCTGTTTCCCTGAGCCCAGTCTTGCGGTGGGAGAAACCCGCATACAGCGAAAGCCTCTTTGCCTGGGCCTCTCCCTTAGGAAAGCACAGCAGTTGTTGGGAAATCAGAGTTGGGTTTGGGGATGCTGCTGCTGCTTGCCTGAGCGAGTCTCGGCAACATGGTGGAAGATACCCGCATGGAGCGAAATCCTCTTTGCCCTAGCATCCCCTCTGCCTGAGAGAGAAGCATGGTTGCACACGTCTGTCACTGCGCTCCCCAGGAGCAATTTTGGGGAAGGCACAGCACGCCGCCCCAGGGAAGAGAAGGATCCCTTGGCCTTGGGTCTAGAAACGCTCGGGAGTCAGAATAGCCTGCCGAGGCACGAACAGCAGGCCATGAGAAGACAAGTGTCCTCTACTCCCTGTGCGGAGAGATTGAAGCCTGGCTGCTAAGGAGACATGAGGGGAAGACAAGGGCATGGGTGCGTGCTCCACTCTGAGGAAGGAGTCTGGGCAGAAGGCAGGCCTGTCCTGTGCCTCTTGTCCCAAGGGGAAAGCATCTCTTTGGCCACCTGTCCCAAGGGCAGACTTGGGCTTGCCATCAGGTGCCATACCCGGAACTCGCAGAAACAACCCCATGGAGAAACGTGCAGTCAGATGCCATCTTCCACCAAGATATGGCAGCATTGTGGGTGGCCGGGGGTGTGCCGGGGAAAGAGTGGAGACAGTCCCCACCGTTCCCCATCCCAGTGCTCGGGCCCTGTGCAGGGATCCTGTCGCCTCTTCTCTCCTGTGGTGAAGGCACTGGCCTTGACCCCGAGTCTGCCCGAGCGCCGGAGCAAAAGGCAAAGCCTTACCTACGCCAGGAGATGGTAATAGGCATAGAGTGTCATGCTAGGCCACGCACGCTGCTGCAGGGTTGTGACTGTGTCTGCTTAGATCGGCTTAGCAAGGTGAACCCCGGGCGCGAACTTGGAGCCCGGGAAAACAAGGCCCAAGAGGCACCAGCTCTCCCGCGGCTCTTCTTTCCAGCCGCGACAGAGCAAACGACCAAAGCCTTGCTGAGGAAGCAGCAGCGAAGTGCGTTTTGCGCCAAGCTGAAAACCTCTGCGAAAGCATAGCAGTCGCTGGGAAATCAGAGTCGGTTCTGTGGGATGCTGCCTGCTGCTTGCCGGAGCTAGTCTCCACTGCACGGTGGAATAAACCCGCATGGAGCGAAATCCTCTTTGCCTGGGCTTCCGCTCTGCCTGAGAGAGAAGCGCGGTGGTGCCTGTGGAAAGAGCCTTAAGGAAAGGGACACATCTGTCACTGCAGAGCGAAGGAAGCCGGGCTGCTAAGGAGACACGAGGGGAAGATTAGGGCAGGGGAAAGGCTCCACTCTGAGAAAGGAGTCTGGGCAGAAAGCATGCCTGTCCTGAGCCTTTGGGCCCAAGGAGACAGCAGCTCCTTGGCCACCTGACCGTGGTGGAGCCATGGGCTTGCCACCAGGCGCCTACCCTAAACTCGAGAAACAACTCCCAGAAAGACCTGGCCATCAGATGCCGTCTTCCTCCGGGATGTAGAAGCTTGGAGGAGGCCCGGGTTTTAAGGGAAGGAGTGGTGACAGTCCCCCAAAGCTCCCTATTCAGTACACGGGCGGTGTGCAGGGATCCTGTCACCTCTCCTTTCCTGTGGGGAAAGCACAGGCCTAGTCTGCGAGTCGGCCTGAGCGCCAGAGTAAAAGGCCAAGCGATGCCTACACCGGGAGATGGTAGTGTGCATGGAGTGCCATCCTAGGCTAAGCGCGCTACTGCACGGTTGTGACTGTGTCTGCGTAGTTCGGCCTGGCAGGGTGAACCCAGGACGCGAACATGGAGCCAGGGAAAGCAAGGCCCAAGAGGCACCAGCTCTCCCGCAGCTCTTCTTCCCTGACGCGACAGAAGCCTTGCTGAGGAAGCAGTGGCGAAGGGCTGTTTGCTCCAAACCAAAGCCTCTGACAAAGGACAGCATTCCCCGAGAAATGTTTTGGGGGCTGCTGCTGCGTGCCTGAGCCCCATCTCGCGGTGGGAGAAACCCGCATACAGCAAAAGCCCCTTTGCCTTGGCATCTCCCCTTGGAAAGCACAGCATTCGTTGGGAAATCAGAGTTGGGTTTGGGGATGCTGCTGCTGCTTGCCTAAGCGAGTCTCCGCATCATGTTGGCAGATACCCGCATGGAGCGAAATCCTCTTTGCCCTAGCATCCTTTCTGCCTGAGAGAGAAGCATGGTTGCTCAAGTCTGTCACCACGCTTCCCAGGAGCAAGTGTGGGGAAGGCACAGTACGCCGCCCCCGAGGAAGAGAAGGATCCCTTGGCCTTGGGGTCGGGAAACGCTCGGGAACAGGATAGCCTGCCGCGGCACTAAATGCAGGCCGGTGGCCAGACATGTGTCACCCGCTCCCTGTGCGGAGAGATGGAAGCCTGGCTGCTAAGGAGACATGAGGGGACGACTAGGGCAGGGGCGCGTGCTCCACTCTAAGGAGTCTGGGCAGAAGGCAGGCCTGTCCTGTCCCTCTGTTACCAAGGGGACAGCATCTCCTTGGCCACCTGTCCCAAGGGCAGACTTGGGCTTGCCACCAGGTGCCATACCTGGAACTTGCAGAAACAACCCCATGGAGAAACGGTCAGTCAGATGCCAACTTCCACCAAGATGTGGCAGCATTGTGGGTGACAGGGGGTGCGGCGGGGAAGGAGTGGAGACAGTCCCCCACAGTTCCCCATCCCAGTGCCCGGGCCGTGTGCAGGGATCCTGTTGCCTCCTCTCTCCTGTGGTGAAGGCACTGGCCTTGACCCCGAGTCTGCCCGAGCACCGGATCAAAAGGCAAAGCCTTACCAGAGCAGGAGATGGAATTAGGAATAGAGTGCCATGCTAGGCCACGCACGCTGCTGCAGGGTTGTGACTGTGTCTGCCTAGTTCGGCTTAGCAAAGTGAAATCCGGGCGCGAACATGGAGCCAGGGAAAGCAAGGCCCAAGAGGCAACAGCTCTCCCGCAGCTCTTCTTCCCTGACTCGACTGAAGCTTTGCTGAGGAAGCAGCGGCGAAGTGCTGTTCGCTCCAAACCAAAGCCTCTGCGAAAGCACAGCATTCGCTGAGAAATGTTGTGCGGGCTGCTGCTGTTTCCCTGAGCCCAGTCTTGCGGTGGGAGAAACCCGCATACAGCGAAAGCCTCTTTGCCTGGGCCTCTCCCTTAGGAAAGCACAGCAGTTGTTGGGAAATCAGAGTTGGGTTTGGGGATGCTGCTGCTGCTTGCCTGAGCGAGTCTCGGCAACATGGTGGAAGATACCCGCATGGAGCGAAATCCTCTTTGCCCTAGCATCCCCTCTGCCTGAGAGAGAAGCATGGTTGCACACGTCTGTCACTGCGCTCCCCAGGAGCAATTTTGGGGAAGGCACAGCACGCCGCCCCAGGGAAGAGAAGGATCCCTTGGCCTTGGGTCTAGAAACGCTCGGGAGTCAGAATAGCCTGCCGAGGCACGAACAGCAGGCCATGAGAAGACAAGTGTCCTCTACTCCCTGTGCGGAGAGATTGAAGCCTGGCTGCTAAGGAGACATGAGGGGAAGACAAGGGCATGGGTGCGTGCTCCACTCTGAGGAAGGAGTCTGGGCAGAAGGCAGGCCTGTCCTGTGCCTCTGGTCCCAAGGGGAAAGCATCTCTTTGGCCACCTGTCCCAAGGGCAGACTTGGGCTTGCCATCAGGTGCCATACCCGGAACTCGCAGAAACAACCCCATGGAGAAACGTGCAGTCAGATGCCATCTTCCACCAAGATATGGCAGCATTGTGGGTGGCCGGGGGTGTGCCGGGGAAAGAGTGGAGACAGTCCCCACCGTTCCCCATCCCAGTGCTCGGGCCCTGTGCAGGGATCCTGTCGCCTCTTCTCTCCTGTGGTGAAGGCACTGGCCTTGACCCCGAGTCTGCCCGAGCGCCGGAGCAAAAGGCAAAGCCTTACCTACGCCAGGAGATGGTAATAGGCATAGAGTGTCATGCTAGGCCACGCACGCTGCTGCAGGGTTGTGACTGTGTCTGCTTAGATCGGCTTAGCAAGGTGAACCCCGGGCGCGAACTTGGAGCCCGGGAAAACAAGGCCCAAGAGGCACCAGCTCTCCCGCGGCTCTTCTTTCCAGCCGCGACAGAGCAAACGACCAAAGCCTTGCTGAGGAAGCAGCAGCGAAGTGCGTTTTGCGCCAAGCTGAAAACCTCTGCGAAAGCATAGCAGTCGCTGGGAAATCAGAGTCGGTTCTGTGGGATGCTGCCTGCTGCTTGCCGGAGCTAGTCTCCACTGCACGGTGGAATAAACCCGCATGGAGCGAAATCCTCTTTGCCTGGGCTTCCGCTCTGCCTGAGAGAGAAGCGCGGTGGTGCCTGTGGAAAGAGCCTTAAGGAAAGGGACACATCTGTCACTGCAGAGCGAAGGAAGCCGGGCTGCTAAGGAGACACGAGGGGAAGATTAGGGCAGGGGAAAGGCTCCACTCTGAGAAAGGAGTCTGGGCAGAAAGCATGCCTGTCCTGAGCCTTTGGGCCCAAGGAGACAGCAGCTCCTTGGCCACCTGACCGTGGTGGAGCCATGGGCTTGCCACCAGGCGCCTACCCTAAACTCGAGAAACAACTCCCAGAAAGACCTGGCCATCAGATGCCGTCTTCCTCCGGGATGTAGAAGCTTGGAGGAGGCCCGGGTTTTAAGGGAAGGAGTGGTGACAGTCCCCCAAAGCTCCCTATTCAGTACACGGGCGGTGTGCAGGGATCCTGTCACCTCTCCTTTCCTGTGGGGAAAGCACAGGCCTAGTCTGCGAGTCGGCCTGAGCGCCAGAGTAAAAGGCCAAGCGATGCCTACACCGGGAGATGGTAGTGTGCATGGAGTGCCATCCTAGGCTAAGCGCGCTACTGCACGGTTGTGACTGTGTCTGCGTAGTTCGGCCTGGCAGGGTGAACCCAGGACGCGAACATGGAGCCAGGGAAAGCAAGGCCCAAGAGGCACCAGCTCTCCCGCAGCTCTTCTTCCCTGACGCGACAGAAGCCTTGCTGAGGAAGCAGTGGCGAAGGGCTGTTTGCTCCAAACCAAAGCCTCTGACAAAGGACAGCATTCCCCGAGAAATGTTTTGGGGGCTGCTGCTGCGTGCCTGAGCCCCATCTCGCGGTGGGAGAAACCCGCATACAGCAAAAGCCCCTTTGCCTTGGCATCTCCCCTTGGAAAGCACAGCATTCGTTGGGAAATCAGAGTTGGGTTTGGGGATGCTGCTGCTGCTTGCCTAAGCGAGTCTCCGCATCATGTTGGCAGATACCCGCATGGAGCGAAATCCTCTTTGCCCTAGCATCCTTTCTGCCTGAGAGAGAAGCATGGTTGCTCAAGTCTGTCACCACGCTTCCCAGGAGCAAGTGTGGGGAAGGCACAGTACGCCGCCCCCGAGGAAGAGAAGGATCCCTTGGCCTTGGGGTCGGGAAACGCTCGGGAACAGGATAGCCTGCCGCGGCACTAAATGCAGGCCGGTGGCCAGACATGTGTCACCCGCTCCCTGTGCGGAGAGATGGAAGCCTGGCTGCTAAGGAGACATGAGGGGACGACTAGGGCAGGGGCGCGTGCTCCACTCTAAGGAGTCTGGGCAGAAGGCAGTCCTGTCCTGTCCCTCTGTTACCAAGGGGACAGCATCTCCTTGGCCACCTGTCCCAAGGGCAGACTTGGGCTTGCCACCAGGTGCCATACCTGGAACTTGCAGAAACAACCCCATGGAGAAACGGTCAGTCAGATGCCAACTTCCACCAAGATGTGGCAGCATTGTGGGTGACAGGGGGTGCGGCGGGGAAGGAGTGGAGACAGTCCCCCACAGTTCCCCATCCCAGTGCCCGGGCCGTGTGCAGGGATCCTGTTGCCTCCTCTCTCCTGTGGTGAAGACACTGGCCTTGACCCCGAGTCTGGCCGAGCACCGGATCAAAAGGCAAAGCCTTACCAGAGCAGGAGATGGAATTAGGAATAGAGTGCCATGCTAGGCCACGCACGCTGCTGCAGGGTTGTGACTGTGTCTGCCTAGTTCGGCTTAGCAAAGTGAAATCCGGGCGCGAACATGGAGCCAGGGAAAGCAAGGCCCAAGAGGCAACAGCTCTCCCGCAGCTCTTCTTCCCTGACTCGACTGAAGCTTTGCTGAGGAAGCAGCGGCGAAGTGCTGTTCGCTCCAAACCAAAGCCTCTGACAAAGGACAGCATTCGCTGAGAAATGTTGTACGGGCTGCTGCTGTTTCCCTGAGCCCAGTCTTGCGGTGGGAGAAACCCGCATACAGCGAAAGCCTCTTTGCCTGGGCCTCTCCCTTAGGAAAGCACAGCAGTTGTTGGGAAATCAGAGTTGGGTTTGGGGATGCTGCTGCTGCTTGCCTGAGCGAGTCTCGGCAACATGGTGGAAGATACCCGCATGGAGCGAAATCCTCTTTGCCCTAGCATCCCCTCTGCCTGAGAGAGAAGCATGGTTGCACACGTCTGTCACTGCGCTCCCCAGGAGCAATTTTGGGGAAGGCACAGCACGCCGCCCCAGGGAAGAGAAGGATCCCTTGGCCTTGGGTCTAGAAACGCTCGGGAGTCAGAATAGCCTGCCGAGGCACGAACAGCAGGCCATGAGAAGACAAGTGTCCTCTACTCCCTGTGCGGAGAGATTGAAGCCTGGCTGCTAAGGAGACATGAGGGGAAGACAAGGGCATGGGTGCGTGCTCCACTCTGAGGAAGGAGTCTGGGCAGAAGGCAGGCCTGTCCTGTGCCTCTTGTCCCAAGGGGAAAGCATCTCTTTGGCCACCTGTCCCAAGGGCAGACTTGGGCTTGCCATCAGGTGCCATACCCGGAACTCGCAGAAACAACCCCATGGAGAAACGTGCAGTCAGATGCCATCTTCCACCAAGATATGGCAGCATTGTGGGTGGCCGGGGGTGTGCCGGGGAAAGAGTGGAGACAGTCCCCACCGTTCCCCATCCCAGTGCTCGGGCCCTGTGCAGGGATCCTGTCGCCTCTTCTCTCCTGTGGTGAAGGCACTGGCCTTGACCCCGAGTCTGCCCGAGCGCCGGAGCAAAAGGCAAAGCCTTACCTACGCCAGGAGATGGTAATAGGCATAGAGTGTCATGCTAGGCCACGCACGCTGCTGCAGGGTTGTGACTGTGTCTGCTTAGATCGGCTTAGCAAGGTGAACCCCGGGCGCGAACTTGGAGCCCGGGAAAACAAGGCCCAAGAGGCACCAGCTCTCCCGCGGCTCTTCTTTCCAGCCGCGACAGAGCAAACGACCAAAGCCTTGCTGAGGAAGCAGCAGCGAAGTGCGTTTTGCGCCAAGCTGAAAACCTCTGCGAAAGCATAGCAGTCGCTGGGAAATCAGAGTCGGTTCTGTGGGATGCTGCCTGCTGCTTGCCGGAGCTAGTCTCCACTGCACGGTGGAATAAACCCGCATGGAGCGAAATCCTCTTTGCCTGGGCTTCCGCTCTGCCTGAGAGAGAAGCGCGGTGGTGCCTGTGGAAAGAGCCTTAAGGAAAGGGACACATCTGTCACTGCAGAGCGAAGGAAGCCGGGCTGCTAAGGAGACACGAGGGGAAGATTAGGGCAGGGGAAAGGCTCCACTCTGAGAAAGGAGTCTGGGCAGAAAGCATGCCTGTCCTGAGCCTTTGGGCCCAAGGAGACAGCAGCTCCTTGGCCACCTGACCGTGGTGGAGCCATGGGCTTGCCACCAGGCGCCTACCCTAAACTCGAGAAACAACTCCCAGAAAGACCTGGCCATCAGATGCCGTCTTCCTCCGGGATGTAGAAGCTTGGAGGAGGCCCGGGTTTTAAGGGAAGGAGTGGTGACAGTCCCCCAAAGCTCCCTATTCAGTACACGGGCGGTGTGCAGGGATCCTGTCACCTCTCCTTTCCTGTGGGGAAAGCACAGGCCTAGTCTGCGAGTCGGCCTGAGCGCCAGAGTAAAAGGCCAAGCGATGCCTACACCGGGAGATGGTAGTGTGCATGGAGTGCCATCCTAGGCTAAGCGCGCTACTGCACGGTTGTGACTGTGTCTGCGTAGTTCGGCCTGGCAGGGTGAACCCAGGACGCGAACATGGAGCCAGGGAAAGCAAGGCCCAAGAGGCACCAGCTCTCCCGCAGCTCTTCTTCCCTGACGCGACAGAAGCCTTGCTGAGGAAGCAGTGGCGAAGGGCTGTTTGCTCCAAACCAAAGCCTCTGACAAAGGACAGCATTCCCCGAGAAATGTTTTGGGGGCTGCTGCTGCGTGCCTGAGCCCCATCTCGCGGTGGGAGAAACCCGCATACAGCAAAAGCCCCTTTGCCTTGGCATCTCCCCTTGGAAAGCACAGCATTCGTTGGGAAATCAGAGTTGGGTTTGGGGATGCTGCTGCTGCTTGCCTAAGCGAGTCTCCGCATCATGTTGGCAGATACCCGCATGGAGCGAAATCCTCTTTGCCCTAGCATCCTTTCTGCCTGAGAGAGAAGCATGGTTGCTCAAGTCTGTCACCACGCTTCCCAGGAGCAAGTGTGGGGAAGGCACAGTACGCCGCCCCCGAGGAAGAGAAGGATCCCTTGGCCTTGGGGTCGGGAAACGCTCGGGAACAGGATAGCCTGCCGCGGCACTAAATGCAGGCCGGTGGCCAGACATGTGTCACCCGCTCCCTGTGCGGAGAGATGGAAGCCTGGCTGCTAAGGAGACATGAGGGGACGACTAGGGCAGGGGCGCGTGCTCCACTCTAAGGAGTCTGGGCAGAAGGCAGGCCTGTCCTGTCCCTCTGTTACCAAGGGGACAGCATCTCCTTGGCCACCTGTCCCAAGGGCAGACTTGGGCTTGCCACCAGGTGCCATACCTGGAACTTGCAGAAACAACCCCATGGAGAAACGGTCAGTCAGATGCCAACTTCCACCAAGATGTGGCAGCATTGTGGGTGACAGGGGGTGCGGCGGGGAAGGAGTGGAGACAGTCCCCCACAGTTCCCCATCCCAGTGCCCGGGCCGTGTGCAGGGATCCTGTTGCCTCCTCTCTCCTGTGGTGAAGGCACTGGCCTTGACCCCGAGTCTGCCCGAGCACCGGATCCAAAGGCAAAGCCTTACCAGAGCAGGAGATGGAATTAGGAATAGAGTGCCATGCTAGGCCACGCACGCTGCTGCAGGGTTGTGACTGTGTCTGCCTAGTTCGGCTTAGCAAAGTGAAATCCGGGCGCGAACATGGAGCCAGGGAAAGCAAGGCCCAAGAGGCAACAGCTCTCCCGCAGCTCTTCTTCCCTGACTCGACTGAAGCTTTGCTGAGGAAGCAGCGGCGAAGTGCTGTTCGCTCCAAACCAAAGCCTCTGCGAAAGCACAGCATTCGCTGAGAAATGTTGTGCGGGCTGCTGCTGTTTCCCTGAGCCCAGTCTTGCGGTGGGAGAAACCCGCATACAGCGAAAGCCTCTTTGCCTGGGCCTCTCCCTTAGGAAAGCACAGCAGTTGTTGGGAAATCAGAGTTGGGTTTGGGGATGCTGCTGCTGCTTGCCTGAGCGAGTCTCGGCAACATGGTGGAAGATACCCGCATGGAGCGAAATCCTCTTTGCCCTAGCATCCCCTCTGCCTGAGAGAGAAGCATGGTTGCACACGTCTGTCACTGCGCTCCCCAGGAGCAATTTTGGGGAAGGCACAGCACGCCGCCCCAGGGAAGAGAAGGATCCCTTGGCCTTGGGTCTAGAAACGCTCGGGAGTCAGAATAGCCTGCCGAGGCACGAACAGCAGGCCATGAGAAGACAAGTGTCCTCTACTCCCTGTGCGGAGAGATTGAAGCCTGGCTGCTAAGGAGACATGAGGGGAAGACAAGGGCATGGGTGCGTGCTCCACTCTGAGGAAGGAGTCTGGGCAGAAGGCAGGCCTGTCCTGTGCCTCTGGTCCCAAGGGGAAAGCATCTCTTTGGCCACCTGTCCCAAGGGCAGACTTGGGCTTGCCATCAGGTGCCATACCCGGAACTCGCAGAAACAACCCCATGGAGAAACGTGCAGTCAGATGCCATCTTCCACCAAGATATGGCAGCATTGTGGGTGGCCGGGGGTGTGCCGGGGAAAGAGTGGAGACAGTCCCCACCGTTCCCCATCCCAGTGCTCGGGCCCTGTGCAGGGATCCTGTCGCCTCTTCTCTCCTGTGGTGAAGGCACTGGCCTTGACCCCGAGTCTGCCCGAGCGCCGGAGCAAAAGGCAAAGCCTTACCTACGCCAGGAGATGGTAATAGGCATAGAGTGTCATGCTAGGCCACGCACGCTGCTGCAGGGTTGTGACTGTGTCTGCTTAGATCGGCTTAGCAAGGTGAACCCCGGGCGCGAACTTGGAGCCCGGGAAAACAAGGCCCAAGAGGCACCAGCTCTCCCGCGGCTCTTCTTTCCAGCCGCGACAGAGCAAACGACCAAAGCCTTGCTGAGGAAGCAGCAGCGAAGTGCGTTTTGCGCCAAGCTGAAAACCTCTGCGAAAGCATAGCAGTCGCTGGGAAATCAGAGTCGGTTCTGTGGGATGCTGCCTGCTGCTTGCCGGAGCTAGTCTCCACTGCACGGTGGAATAAACCCGCATGGAGCGAAATCCTCTTTGCCTGGGCTTCCGCTCTGCCTGAGAGAGAAGCGCGGTGGTGCCTGTGGAAAGAGCCTTAAGGAAAGGGACACATCTGTCACTGCAGAGCGAAGGAAGCCGGGCTGCTAAGGAGACACGAGGGGAAGATTAGGGCAGGGGAAAGGCTCCACTCTGAGAAAGGAGTCTGGGCAGAAAGCATGCCTGTCCTGAGCCTTTGGGCCCAAGGAGACAGCAGCTCCTTGGCCACCTGACCGTGGTGGAGCCATGGGCTTGCCACCAGGCGCCTACCCTAAACTCGAGAAACAACTCCCAGAAAGACCTGGCCATCAGATGCCGTCTTCCTCCGGGATGTAGAAGCTTGGAGGAGGCCCGGGTTTTAAGGGAAGGAGTGGTGACAGTCCCCCAAAGCTCCCTATTCAGTACACGGGCGGTGTGCAGGGATCCTGTCACCTCTCCTTTCCTGTGGGGAAAGCACAGGCCTAGTCTGCGAGTCGGCCTGAGCGCCAGAGTAAAAGGCCAAGCGATGCCTACACCGGGAGATGGTAGTGTGCATGGAGTGCCATCCTAGGCTAAGCGCGCTACTGCACGGTTGTGACTGTGTCTGCGTAGTTCGGCCTGGCAGGGTGAACCCAGGACGCGAACATGGAGCCAGGGAAAGCAAGGCCCAAGAGGCACCAGCTCTCCCGCAGCTCTTCTTCCCTGACGCGACAGAAGCCTTGCTGAGGAAGCAGTGGCGAAGGGCTGTTTGCTCCAAACCAAAGCCTCTGACAAAGGACAGCATTCCCCGAGAAATGTTTTGGGGGCTGCTGCTGCGTGCCTGAGCCCCATCTCGCGGTGGGAGAAACCCGCATACAGCAAAAGCCCCTTTGCCTTGGCATCTCCCCTTGGAAAGCACAGCATTCGTTGGGAAATCAGAGTTGGGTTTGGGGATGCTGCTGCTGCTTGCCTAAGCGAGTCTCCGCATCATGTTGGCAGATACCCGCATGGAGCGAAATCCTCTTTGCCCTAGCATCCTTTCTGCCTGAGAGAGAAGCATGGTTGCTCAAGTCTGTCACCACGCTTCCCAGGAGCAAGTGTGGGGAAGGCACAGTACGCCGCCCCCGAGGAAGAGAAGGATCCCTTGGCCTTGGGGTCGGGAAACGCTCGGGAACAGGATAGCCTGCCGCGGCACTAAATGCAGGCCGGTGGCCAGACATGTGTCACCCGCTCCCTGTGCGGAGAGATGGAAGCCTGGCTGCTAAGGAGACATGAGGGGACGACTAGGGCAGGGGCGCGTGCTCCACTCTAAGGAGTCTGGGCAGAAGGCAGTCCTGTCCTGTCCCTCTGTTACCAAGGGGACAGCATCTCCTTGGCCACCTGTCCCAAGGGCAGACTTGGGCTTGCCACCAGGTGCCATACCTGGAACTTGCAGAAACAACCCCATGGAGAAACGGTCAGTCAGATGCCAACTTCCACCAAGATGTGGCAGCATTGTGGGTGACAGGGGGTGCGGCGGGGAAGGAGTGGAGACAGTCCCCCACAGTTCCCCATCCCAGTGCCCGGGCCGTGTGCAGGGATCCTGTTGCCTCCTCTCTCCTGTGGTGAAGACACTGGCCTTGACCCCGAGTCTGGCCGAGCACCGGATCAAAAGGCAAAGCCTTACCAGAGCAGGAGATGGAATTAGGAATAGAGTGCCATGCTAGGCCACGCACGCTGCTGCAGGGTTGTGACTGTGTCTGCCTAGTTCGGCTTAGCAAAGTGAAATCCGGGCGCGAACATGGAGCCAGGGAAAGCAAGGCCCAAGAGGCAACAGCTCTCCCGCAGCTCTTCTTCCCTGACTCGACTGAAGCTTTGCTGAGGAAGCAGCGGCGAAGTGCTGTTCGCTCCAAACCAAAGCCTCTGACAAAGGACAGCATTCGCTGAGAAATGTTGTACGGGCTGCTGCTGTTTCCCTGAGCCCAGTCTTGCGGTGGGAGAAACCCGCATACAGCGAAAGCCTCTTTGCCTGGGCCTCTCCCTTAGGAAAGCACAGCATTCGTTGGGAAATCAGAGTTGGGTTTGGGGATGCTGCTGCTGCTTGCCTAAGCGAGTCTCCGCATCATGTTGGCAGATACCCGCATGGAGCGAAATCCTCTTTGCCCTAGCATCCTTTCTGCCTGAGAGAGAAGCATGGTTGCTCAAGTCTGTCACCACGCTTCCCAGGAGCAAGTGTGGGGAAGGCACAGTACGCCGCCCCCGAGGAAGAGAAGGATCCCTTGGCCTTGGGGTCGGGAAACGCTCGGGAACAGGATAGCCTGCCGCGGCACTAAATGCAGGCCGGTGGCCAGACATGTGTCACCCGCTCCCTGTGCGGAGAGATGGAAGCCTGGCTGCTAAGGAGACATGAGGGGACGACTAGGGCAGGGGCGCGTGCTCCACTCTAAGGAGTCTGGGCAGAAGGCAGGCCTGTCCTGTCCCTCTGTTACCAAGGGGACAGCATCTCCTTGGCCACCTGTCCCAAGGGCAGACTTGGGCTTGCCACCAGGTGCCATACCTGGAACTTGCAGAAACAACCCCATGGAGAAACGGTCAGTCAGATGCCAACTTCCACCAAGATGTGGCAGCATTGTGGGTGACAGGGGGTGCGGCGGGGAAGGAGTGGAGACAGTCCCCCACAGTTCCCCATCCCAGTGCCCGGGCCGTGTGCAGGGATCCTGTTGCCTCCTCTCTCCTGTGGTGAAGGCACTGGCCTTGACCCCGAGTCTGCCCGAGCACCGGATCCAAAGGCAAAGCCTTACCAGAGCAGGAGATGGAATTAGGAATAGAGTGCCATGCTAGGCCACGCACGCTGCTGCAGGGTTGTGACTGTGTCTGCCTAGTTCGGCTTAGCAAAGTGAAATCCGGGCGCGAACATGGAGCCAGGGAAAGCAAGGCCCAAGAGGCAACAGCTCTCCCGCAGCTCTTCTTCCCTGACTCGACTGAAGCTTTGCTGAGGAAGCAGCGGCGAAGTGCTGTTCGCTCCAAACCAAAGCCTCTGCGAAAGCACAGCATTCGCTGAGAAATGTTGTGCGGGCTGCTGCTGTTTCCCTGAGCCCAGTCTTGCGGTGGGAGAAACCCGCATACAGCGAAAGCCTCTTTGCCTGGGCCTCTCCCTTAGGAAAGCACAGCAGTCGTTGGGAAATCAGAGTTGGGTTTGGGGATGCTGCTGCTGCTTGCCTGAGCGAGTCTCGGCAACATGGTGGAAGATACCCACATGCAGCGAAATCCTCTTTGCCCTAGCATCCCCTCTGCCTGAGAGAGAAGCATGGTTGCACACGTCTGTCACTGCGCTCCCCAGGAGCAATTTTGGGGAAGGCACAGCACGCCGCCCCAGGGAAGAGAAGGATCCCTTGGCCTTGGGTCTAGAAACGCTCGGGAGTCAGAATAGCCTGCCGAGGCACGAACAGCAGGCCATGAGAAGACAAGTGTCCTCTACTCCCTGTGCGGAGAGATTGAAGCCTGGCTGCTAAGGAGACATGAGGGGAAGACAAGGGCATGGGTGCGTGCTCCACTCTGAGGAAGGAGTCTGGGCAGAAGGCAGGCCTGTCCTGTGCCTCTTGTCCCAAGGGGAAAGCATCTCTTTGGCCACCTGTCCCAAGGGCAGACTTGGGCTTGCCACCAGGTGCCATACCCGGAACTCGCAGAAACAACCCCATGGAGAAACGTGCAGTCAGATGCCCTCTTCCACCAAGATATGGCAGCATTGTGGGTGGCCGGGGGTGTGCCGGGGAAAGAGTGGAGACAGTCCCCACAGTTCCCCATCCCAGTGCTCGGGCCCTCGCAGGGATCCTGTCGCCTCTTCTCTCCTGTGGTGAAGGCACTGGCCTTGACCCCGAGTCTGCCCGAGCGCCGGAGCAAAAGGCAAAGCCTTACCTACGCCAGGAGATGGTAATAGGCATAGAGTGTCATGCTAGGCCACGCACGCTGCTGCAGGGTTGTGACTGTGTCTGCTTAGATCGGCTTAGCAAGGTGAACCCCGGGCGCGAACTTGGAGCCCGGGAAAACAAGGCCCAAGAGGCACCAGCTCTCCCGCGGCTCTTCTTTCCAGCCGCGACAGAGCAAACGACCAAAGCCTTGCTGAGGAAGCAGCAGCGAAGTGCGTTTTGCGCCAAGCTGAAAACCTCTGCGAAAGCATAGCAGTCGCTGGGAAATCAGAGTCGGTTCTGTGGGATGCTGCCTGCTGCTTGCCGGAGCTAGTCTCCACTGCACGGTGGAATAAACCCGCATGGAGCGAAATCCTCTTTGCCTGGGCTTCCGCTCTGCCTGAGAGAGAAGCGCGGTGGTGCCTGTGGAAAGAGCCTTAAGGAAAGGGACACATCTGTCACTGCAGAGCGAAGGAAGCCGGGCTGCTAAGGAGACACGAGGGGAAGATTAGGGCAGGGGAAAGGCTCCACTCTGAGAAAGGAGTCTGGGCAGAAAGCATGCCTGTCCTGAGCCTTTGGGCCCAAGGAGACAGCAGCTCCTTGGCCACCTGACCGTGGTGGAGCCATGGGCTTGCCACCAGGCGCCTACCCTAAACTCGAGAAACAACTCCCAGAAAGACCTGGCCATCAGATGCCGTCTTCCTCCGGGATGTAGAAGCTTGGAGGAGGCCCGGGTTTTAAGGGAAGGAGTGGTGACAGTCCCCCAAAGCTCCCTATTCAGTACACGGGCGGTGTGCAGGGATCCTGTCACCTCTCCTTTCCTGTGGGGAAAGCACAGGCCTAGTCTGCGAGTCGGCCTGAGCGCCAGAGTAAAAGGCCAAGCGATGCCTACACCGGGAGATGGTAGTGTGCATGGAGTGCCATCCTAGGCTAAGCGCGCTACTGCACGGTTGTGACTGTGTCTGCGTAGTTCGGCCTGGCAGGGTGAACCCAGGACGCGAACATGGAGCCAGGGAAAGCAAGGCCCAAGAGGCACCAGCTCTCCCGCAGCTCTTCTTCCCTGACGCGACAGAAGCCTTGCTGAGGAAGCAGTGGCGAAGGGCTGTTTGCTCCAAACCAAAGCCTCTGACAAAGGACAGCATTCCCCGAGAAATGTTTTGGGGGCTGCTGCTGCGTGCCTGAGCCCCATCTCGCGGTGGGAGAAACCCGCATACAGCGAAAGCCCCTTTGCCTTGGCATCTCCCCTTGGAAAGCACAGCATTCGTTGGGAAATCAGAGTTGGGTTTGGGGATGCTGCTGCTGCTTGCCTAAGCGAGTCTCCGCATCATGTTGGCAGATACCCGCATGGAGCGAAATCCTCTTTGCCCTAGCATCCTTTCTGCCTGAGAGAGAAGCATGGTTGCTCAAGTCTGTCACCACGCTTCCCAGGAGCAAGTGTGGGGAAGGCACAGTACGCCGCCCCCGAGGAAGAGAAGGATCCCTTGGCCTTGGGGTCGGGAAACGCTCGGGAACAGGATAGCCTGCCGCGGCACTAAATGCAGGCCGGTGGCCAGACATGTGTCACCCGCTCCCTGTGCGGAGAGATGGAAGCCTGGCTGCTAAGGAGACATGAGGGGACGACTAGGGCAGGGGCGCGTGCTCCACTCTAAGGAGTCTGGGCAGAAGGCAGGCCTGTCCTGTCCCTCTGTTACCAAGGGGACAGCATCTCCTTGGCCACCTGTCCCAAGGGCAGACTTGGGCTTGCCACCAGGTGCCATACCTGGAACTTGCAGAAACAACCCCATGGAGAAACGGTCAGTCAGATGCCAACTTCCACCAAGATGTGGCAGCATTGTGGGTGACAGGGGGTGCGGCGGGGAAGGAGTGGAGACAGTCCCCCACAGTTCCCCATCCCAGTGCCCGGGCCGTGTGCAGGGATCCTGTTGCCTCCTCTCTCCTGTGGTGAAGGCACTGGCCTTGACCCCGAGTCTGCCCGAGCACCGGATCCAAAGGCAAAGCCTTACCAGAGCAGGAGATGGAATTAGGAATAGAGTGCCATGCTAGGCCACGCACGCTGCTGCAGGGTTGTGACTGTGTCTGCCTAGTTCGGCTTAGCAAAGTGAAATCCGGGCGCGAACATGGAGCCAGGGAAAGCAAGGCCCAAGAGGCAACAGCTCTCCCGCAGCTCTTCTTCCCTGACTCGACTGAAGCTTTGCTGAGGAAGCAGCGGCGAAGTGCTGTTCGCTCCAAACCAAAGCCTCTGCGAAAGCACAGCATTCGCTGAGAAATGTTGTGCGGGCTGCTGCTGTTTCCCTGAGCCCAGTCTTGCGGTGGGAGAAACCCGCATACAGCGAAAGCCTCTTTGCCTGGGCCTCTCCCTTAGGAAAGCACAGCAGTCGTTGGGAAATCAGAGTTGGGTTTGGGGATGCTGCTGCTGCTTGCCTGAGCGAGTCTCGGCAACATGGTGGAAGATACCCGCATGGAGCGAAATCCTCTTTGCCCTAGCATCCCCTCTGCCTGAGAGAGAAGCATGGTTGCACACGTCTGTCACTGCGCTCCCCAGGAGCAATTTTGGGGAAGGCACAGCACGCCGCCCCAGGGAAGAGAAGGATCCCTTGGCCTTGGGTCTAGAAACGCTCGGGAGTCAGAATAGCCTGCCGAGGCACGAACAGCAGGCCATGAGAAGACAAGTGTCCTCTACTCCCTGTGCGGAGAGATTGAAGCCTGGCTGCTAAGGAGACATGAGGGGAAGACAAGGGCATGGGTGCGTGCTCCACTCTGAGGAAGGAGTCTGGGCAGAAGGCAGGCCTGTCCTGTGCCTCTTGTCCCAAGGGGAAAGCATCTCTTTGGCCACCTGTCCCAAGGGCAGACTTGGGCTTGCCATCAGGTGCCATACCCGGAACTCGCAGAAACAACCCCATGGAGAAACGTGCAGTCAGATGCCATCTTCCACCAAGATATGGCAGCATTGTGGGTGGCCGGGGGTGTGCCGGGGAAAGAGTGGAGACAGTCCCCACCGTTCCCCATCCCAGTGCTCGGGCCCTGTGCAGGGATCCTGTCGCCTCTTCTCTCCTGTGGTGAAGGCACTGGCCTTGACCCCGAGTCTGCCCGAGCGCCGGAGCAAAAGGCAAAGCCATACCTACGCCAGGAGATGGTAATAGGCATAGAGTGTCATGCTAGGCCACGCACGCTGCTGCAGGGTTGTGACTGTGTCTGCTTAGATCGGCT
The DNA here is from genome assembly GCF_964662115.1 of Mustela nivalis. Taxonomy (NCBI): domain Eukaryota; kingdom Metazoa; phylum Chordata; class Mammalia; order Carnivora; family Mustelidae; genus Mustela; species Mustela nivalis. The sequence goes on along the minus strand of NW_028134892.1, from coordinate 37,457 downwards.
TAGCAAGGTGAACCCCGGGCGCGAACTTGGAGCCCGGGAAAACAAGGCCCAAGAGGCACCAGCTCTCCCGCGGCTCTTCTTTCCAGCCGCGACAGAGCAAACGACCAAAGCCTTGCTGAGGAAGCAGCAGCGAAGTGCGTTTTGCGCCAAGCTGAAAACCTCGGCGAAAGCATAGCAGTCGCTGGGAAATCAGAGTCGGTTCTGTGGGATGCTGCCTGCTGCTTGCCGGAGCTAGTCTCCACTGCACGGTGGAATAAACCCGCATGGAGCGAAATCCTCTTTGCCTGGGCTTCCGCTCTGCCTGAGAGAGAAGCGCGGTGGTGCCTGTGGAAAGAGCCTTAAGGAAAGGGACACATCTGTCACTGCAGAGCGAAGGAAGCCGGGCTGCTAAGGAGACACGAGGGGAAGATTAGGGCAGGGGAAAGGCTCCACTCTGAGAAAGGAGTCTGGGCAGAAAGCATGCCTGTCCTGAGCCTTTGGGCCCAAGGAGACAGCAGCTCCTTGGCCACCTGACCGTGGTGGAGCCATGGGCTTGCCACCAGGCGCCTACCCTAAACTCGAGAAACAACTCCCAGAAAGACCTGGCCATCAGATGCCGTCTTCCTCCGGGATGTAGAAGCTTGGAGGAGGCCCGGGTTTTAAGGGAAGGAGTGGTGACAGTCCCCCAAAGCTCCCTATTCAGTACACGGGCGGTGTGCAGGGATCCTGTCACCTCTCCTTTCCTGTGGGGAAAGCACAGGCCTAGTCCGCGAGTCGGCCTGAGCGCCAGAGTAAAAGGCCAAGCGATGCCTACACCGGGAGATGGTAGTGTGCATGGAGTGCCATCCTAGGCTAAGCGCGCTACTGCACGGTTGTGACTGTGTCTGCGTAGTTCGGCCTGGCAGGGTGAACCCAGGACGCGAACATGGAGCCAGGGAAAGCAAGGCCCAAGAGGCACCAGCTCTCCCGCAGCTCTTCTTCCCTGACGCGACAGAAGCCTTGCTGAGGAAGCAGTGGCGAAGGGCTGTTTGCTCCAAACCAAAGCCTCTGACAAAGGACAGCATTCCCCGAGAAATGTTTTGGGGGCTGCTGCTGCGTGCCTGAGCCCCATCTCGCGGTGGGAGAAACCCGCATACAGCGAAAGCCCCTTTGCCTTGGCATCTCCCCTTGGAAAGCACAGCATTCGTTGGGAAATCAGAGTTGGGTTTGGGGATGCTGCTGCTGCTTGCCTAAGCGAGTCTCCGCATCATGTTGGCAGATACCCGTATGGAGCGAAATCCTCTTTGCCCTAGCATCCTTTCTGCCTGAGAGAGAAGCATGGTTGCTCAAGTCTGTCACCACGCTTCCCAGGAGCAAGTGTGTGGAAGGCACAGTACGCCGCCCCCGAGGAAGAGAAGGATCCCTTGGCCTTGGGGTCGGGAAACGCTCGGGAACAGGATAGCCTGCCGCGGCACTAAATGCAGGCCGGTGGCCAGACATGTGTCACCCGCTCCCTGTGCGGAGAGATGGAAGCCTGGCTGCTAAGGAGACATGAGGGGACGACTAGGGCAGGGGCGCGTGCTCCACTCTAAGGAGTCTGGGCAGAAGGCAGGCCTGTCCTGTGCCTCTGTTACCAAGGGGACAGCATCTCCTTGGCCACCTGTCCCAAGGGCAGACTTGGGCTTGCCACCAGGTGCCATACCTGGAACTTGCAGAAACAACCCCATGGAGAAACGGTCAGTCAGATGCCAACTTCCACCAAGATGTGGCAGCATTGTGGGTGACAGGGGGTGCGGCGGGGAAGGAGTGGAGACAGTCCCCCACAGTTCCCCATCCCAGTGCCCGGGCCGTGTGCAGGGATCCTGTTGCCTCCTCTCTCCTGTGGTGAAGGCACTGGCCTTGACCCCGAGTCTGCCCGAGCACCGGATCAAAAGGCAAAGCCTTACCAGAGCAGGAGATGGAATTAGGAATAGAGTGCCATGCTAGGCCACGCACGCTGCTGCAGGGTTGTGACTGTGTCTGCCTAGTTCGGCTTAGCAAAGTGAAATCCGGGCGCGAACATGGAGCCAGGGAAAGCAAGGCCCAAGAGGCAACAGCTCTCCCGCAGCTCTTCATCCCTGACTCGACTGAAGCTTTGCTGAGGAAGCAGCGGCGAAGTGCTGTTCGCTCCAAACCAAAGCCTCTGCGAAAGCACAGCATTCGCTGAGAAATGTTGTGCGGGCTGCTGCTGTTTCCCTGAGCCCAGTCTTGCGGTGGGAGAAACCCGCATACAGCGAAAGCCTCTTTGCCTGGGCCTCTCCCTTAGGAAAGCACAGCATTCGTTGGGAAATCAGAGTTGGGTTTGGGGATGCTGCTGCTGCTTGCCTAAGCGAGTCTCCGCATCATGTTGGCAGATACCCGCATGGAGCGAAATCCTCTTTGCCCTAGCATCCTTTCTGCCTGAGAGAGAAGCATGGTTGCTCAAGTCTGTCACCACGCTTCCCAGGAGCAAGTGTGGGGAAGGCACAGTACGCCGCCCCCGAGGAAGAGAAGGATCCCTTGGCCTTGGGGTCGGGAAACGCTCGGGAACAGGATAGCCTGCCGCGGCACTAAATGCAGGCCGGTGGCCAGACATGTGTCACCCGCTCCCTGTGCGGAGAGATGGAAGCCTGGCTGCTAAGGAGACATGAGGGGACGACTAGGGCAGGGGCGCGTGCTCCACTCTAAGGAGTCTGGGCAGAAGGCAGGCCTGTCCTGTCCCTCTGTTACCAAGGGGACAGCATCTCCTTGGCCACCTGTCCCAAGGGCAGACTTGGGCTTGCCACCAGGTGCCATACCTGGAACTTGCAGAAACAACCCCATGGAGAAACGGTCAGTCAGATGCCAACTTCCACCAAGATGTGGCAGCATTGTGGGTGACAGGGGGTGCGGCGGGGAAGGAGTGGAGACAGTCCCCCACAGTTCCCCATCCCAGTGCCCGGGCCGTGTGCAGGGATCCTGTTGCCTCCTCTCTCCTGTGGTGAAGGCACTGGCCTTGACCCCGAGTCTGCCCGAGCACCGGAGCAAAAGGCAAAGCCTTACCAGAGCAGGAGATGGAATTAGGAATAGAGTGCCATGCTAGGCCACGCACGCTGCTGCAGGGTTGTGACTGTGTCTGCCTAGTTCGGCTTAGCAAAGTGAAATCCGGGCACGAACATGGAGCCAGGGAAAGCAAGGCCCAAGAGGCAACAGCTCTTCCGCAGCTCTTCTTCCCTGACTCGACTGAAGCTTTGCTGAGGAAGCAGCGGCGAAGTGCTGTTCGCTCCAAACCAAAGCCTCTGCGAAAGCACAGCATTCGCTGAGAAATGTTGTGCGGGCTGCTGCTGTTTCCCTGAGCCCAGTCTTGCGGTGGGAGAAACCCGCATACAGCGAAAGCCTCTTTGCCTGGGCCTCTCCCTTAGGAAAGCACAGCATTCGTTGGGAAATCAGAGTTGGGTTTGGGATGCTGCTGCTGCTTGCCTGAGCGAGTCTCGGCAACATGGTGGAAGATACCCACATGCAGCGAAATCCTCTTTGCCCTAGCATCCCCTCTGCCTGAGAGAGAAGCATGGTTGCACACGTCTGTCACCCCGCTCCCCAGGAACAGTATGGAGATTATTCATATTATTAAAAGTAAAATTACCATATGATTCAGTAATCCCACTTCTAGGTATCTATCTAAAGGAAACGAAGTCACTGTTCAAAGACATATCTGCACTTTTATGTTTATTATAAAATTATTAACTCTAAGCAAGAGATGGAAATAACTTCAGTATCCATTAATGGATGAAAGAATAAAATAAGTATGGTAAATATATACTACGGAATACTACTTAACCATGAAAAATTAAGAAATACTGCCATTTACAACAGCATGGATGGATCTTGAAGGTATTATACTAAGTGAAATATTTCAAAGATTTTATATATTTTTTAATTTTATGTATTATGATATCCCTTACATACAGAATCTGAGGAAAAGGAAAACTAATGGAAACTTAGAGTTGAGTTGACAAGGGGTGAACCTGGGGTGGAGTAAGGTGGTCCAAGGGTGCAAACTTGCAACTATAATATGAAAAAGTTCTGGGGATCTAATGTACAGCATGATGATCATAGTTAATAAAATATACATACTTTTTATATTGTGCTTCCCTTTATTAAACTTTGCATATATCACATTCTTACAAGTTGAAAGTTTATAGCAATCTTGTATAAAAAAAGTCTGCTGCCACCATTTCCCTAACAACATTTGTTCATTTTGTGTCTCTCTGTCACATGTTGGTAATTCTTGCAATATTTCAAGTTTTTTACATTATTATTGTATTTGTTATGGTGAACTGTGATCAGTAATTATGACCCACTGAAAACTCAGAACTAGTTTACTTAAGGTATATACATTGTTTTTCTTTAAAAACATAATGCTTTTGAACAGTACAGTATAGTGTCTATTTTTTATATGCACTGGGAAACCATAAAAAATAATAATTTGACTTAGTTTATTGAGATAATCACTTTACTGAGGCGGTCTGGAACAAAACCCACTAGACCTCTGAAGTTTATCTCTACTATACTATATACATAAAAGTTGCTAAGAGAGTAGATCTTAAAATTCCTTACGATACATGCATAAAAATCAGTGGCAACTATACGAGATAGTAGATGTATTAACATTTTTGTGTAGATTATATTGCAATAAAGATGTATACCAATTTATCAAATTGTACAAAATTTACACAATGTTAAAAGTTTGCAATGTTATAAGAAATCATTTCTTAAATTTACAAATATGTCGATTTTTTTCAATAAAGCTGGAAAAAACTTTTTGTAGAATTAATCTATTTTTCAAAAAAGGAAGTAAGGCAGTAGAAACTGCAACTAACTCTGAAATAATAGAATATAAAATCCATTTTTGTTATATACACTGTGACAAAAACTATTACTTAGTTTACAATGGAGGAGTACTTATGAAGCATGAAGGATGGTCTATAAAAAAGGCTGAAAGAGCTCAGTTTTAAGGTTTAAATTTAAAATCTTCTTTTGAAATACTAAACTGACCACCCAGTGTTCCAAACATCAATGTCTTAACTGCATGAATTTATTTCATACAACTCTATAATCTAGTTTCATAAGAAAGCAGCATGCAAAGTTTGAATAAGACAGACTTGCTTAAGTTTCTTTATGTTCAACAGTAAAGGATACCTCCTTAAAAACAAATAGAAGAAAAATCAGCATATTTATTATGATAATTATTATTCATAAGGAGATTCATATTGAATTAGGGAATATATATCCTCAGAGGGGGTAAAGTAAAATGAAATTTATGTTGGTAAATGTGTCTAATAATAGTCAATACAATGCCTCAATATAAATGAATATTACCATTTTGAACAATTTAATTACTATTACTAGAATTATTATAAGTATAAAAATAGCTATCATTTTAGCATGGAATATGAGACTCTCATGCTCCATGCTTCATCACATCCACACAACAACGCTGCATAATAAGTATTATCATCACCATTTCATGGGTGAAAAAACTGAGGCTAACACATTTAGATAACTGGTTTATGATTACATGGGTAGCAAAAATGCATCACACTAATTTAGGCTTTATGATTTCAGAATTGTACTCTTTCCACTGCACATTCTATTACTCTGTAAATACTTGGCCTGTTTTCATTTGGCTCTTTAATTTTATTCATGTGGTGATGGCTTAAAGCTTCCTTTAAAGGAAGCTTAAAAATTTCATTTAACCAAAAGCTCCCAAGAATTAAAAATGCCACGGATCTAATGTAGACATGGATATCATTAGTTAATGGGTAACTATATATTTTCCACCCTAGTGAGATAACAATCAGAGTATTTTTCTAAGTTTTAGTCTCTCAGTGTTAAAAAGGACTTTGTTAAAATAGAAATATTTAGACAAAGGTGATCAAAAGTCTGAATCAGGTCACCTTAAGGTAAATATTAGGAACCTGAGGAAACAAATGGAGATTTGAACACTGAGCTATGATATAATGAATGGTTTCAAGTATTTAGTAGAGTATAGAAAAGCCCTTTAAAGCCTGGTCTTAGCCTAGCATTGCAGCTTCTGGGATATCTGTCTATCTATCATCTATCTATCTAGATATAAATTTGAAAACTTTTTTAACTTAAAGATTTTGAGAAATAGAACATAATCAGCACCATAGAAGATCTGTTTCTGATAACAACCTAGCCCCTCCTCCCAGTTTGTTAATATTCTCTCTTATTTAATGTAACATTGTGCAAATAGACCACTACTGATCTGCCGTTATGAATGAAATAGCTATAATCATCTGTTTGCATATCCTGGTGAAAATATTCATTTAGTTCCATGTTGTATTTCTAGGAATGGACCAAATTTTTATTTTTATTTTTAAGTTTTCTAAATATTGTCCAACTTACCTCAAATGTTTTTATTATGGGCACTTTCATTCTTTCACATTCTTGCAAGGCAATTTTACTGTTGCCCAATATGGTAAGTGTGTAATAGTATGTCATTTTAGGTTTTAATTTATTTTTAATTTAATTTAATTTAATTCCAGATTCATAATAAAGATAAACAGTTTTTATATATGAGTGGCCATTTGGATTACCCTTTCTGTAAAGTACATGCTCAAATCTTTTGATATCTTAACACTGTGTCATACTGACTTCTTTAATAGTAGATTTTCTGAATGAACTTTTAGCTGTGTAGGTCTTCTCTATTTTATTTTGAACTTGTTTTCATTTCAAAATCTTTATATTTATTTTCATAATCTGCTTTTATTTTGCTTTGTCTATTATCTATCTATCTATCTATTTATTTGCAAGCAAGAGAGAGTGAGCAAGTGAGAGTGCAGGGAGGGATAGAAAAAGAAGGGAAAAGAATCTTAAGCAGGCTCCAGGCTCAGCACAGAGCCCAACTCTGGGCTCTATTTCACAACCATGACATCATGACCTGAGCCAAATTGAAAGAGATAAAATAAAATTAAGGTGTTAAAAAAAAAGGAAAAAGAATTGGAGGTTTAATTAAGTGAGCCACCCAGGCACCCCTGTGGTATCTTAAATTAGCTGTCATATCTTTAAAGTTCTAGAGTATCCATTTGGTTCATTTATAAAACCTTTCTCAATATCATTTTTAGTGTCAGTTTTTGGTTCAATTTGCTTCCCCTCTCATTTCTTTGAGCAGAGTAATCAAGCCATTTTACAATCTTTATTGATCATTTTAACATCATACTTAATCCCATTTTGTCTATCAAATCTTGTTAATGGTTTTTCTTTGTGTGCTTTGTTACATTTTGCTATGTTCAAGACATTATATTTGAAACTCTTATTGAGTAGGGATAATTAAGAGCTATAATAATGGTATGGTCCTCCTTGGTAGAATTTTCTCTTATATCTGAGACTCTACAAGACAATCATACTCCAAATTCAGTGATTGGCTTTCTCAGTTTACACAGAAGGCAAGGTAGGCTATAGTCTTATTTCTGCTTCTCCTTGTGCTTTGGGGATCTCAACTTAAATTTGGGTTGTACCAAAGTCCTCAAATTTGATTGCTGCTGGATTTGTTTCTCTAGTATCAAGAGTCTATGAACAACACAGCTCAGTGTGTTTTAGCAGTTTCAAATGCTCTCATAGCTAAAATGGCTTCAGGGCATATATCTCTAGGCTCTCATTGTATTTTGTATTTTGGCCCAGTAATCCCTCACTTATTTTTATAATCATTCTGATATTTTTAACTTTAAAAGCTATTTTGTCTGGATTTTTAGTTGTCTTAAGTAGGAGTTTTTAGATCACCATTACTAGAAGCAACAACAAATATACATGAAAATATCTGCAGTAGTTTATCACATCTTTATGGCTTTGAACTTCCATAAGCTGAGGCATCCTTCTCTAATCACTTAGGCAAACTCCAATTCACCCTTTAAAACAACCCAAGAATTGCTTCATTTAAGAACATGTTCAGGGATGACTCTTCCCCACTGTTCTTACCAACATTCCCACACACTCTTTGCTACCCACACCTTGCTTATGAACTTTCGTTAGGTATATCAGCGTGACCAGAATTTTGCTCTATTGTATTTTTGTCCTTTAGAGCTTTAATTAAATATGAATTCCATAGAAAGTCTGTCCCTTTTCTTTCAAACCTGGGTTAGTTATTTCTTCTCATTCTTTGTCAGAAGTTACTTTATTAGAGAAACTTATAGCTCTATTGTGACTTTGGAGCCTTTACAGTTTTTCGACTGGAAAAATCACCCATCCCTGAGATTTTTACGCAGCTTCCTAGCTGATATTATTCAGAAATCTGTTCAAAACAGACTTTTTCAGGGAGGCCCTTTCGGACCACTCAGTTAAAAAACCTCTTCTCAATCACTGCTCTTTTAAAAATGTGCTTATTTAGTTCAAATATGCATCTCTATTAAAGAAAAAGCAGTACGATTTTTTTTTTTAAAGTTGGCTTACCTATTATCTATCTCTCCCATTAAAATGATTCCTCTGGCCTGGGGTTTTGTTGTGCTCATTTTAGGCCAGGCACTCAATAAATTGTCACTGAATGATTGAATTGTTTGACTCCCTTGCTAGATTCTCAACTTCATGAGGCCAAGGATTGTTCTATTCAGTCCTTCTTTATCCTCAATGTCTGTTATATTGCAGTCACTTACGTGACTAATGGGAAAAATCACAGAAAGAAAGAGTTAAAACTACAGAAAAACCCTGTAGGTTCAATAACACAAAGCTTTCTAAAATTATTTAGCCCAGGAATTGAATACTGGCTGCACTTTTGATTTTTTTTAAATGGTATTGAATTTAATTTAAATGGAAATACTGGAATGGTAGAATAATAAAAAAATTATAAAAGCAACTTGCTCCTTAAAGTAAGAATTATATAGGGCATCTCTTCTAGAAGCAAAATTTTCAAATGTCAAACATCTGAAAGCATAGAAAGAGAAGTAAGAGTGTGAATTGTACTTCAATGCTCTTTTCTTTATATTCAGCAAACAGCTTCATTCACACACCTTTCCAATTTTTTCAACTCTTTTGACAAAGCCTTCAGAGGAGTTACTGCTGATGACAACCATCACAGCCTAACAGGAGAAATTTTATAAAGAAAAATAATAGCATGTTTTTCCCAAATTGTTAAGGATATGGTGAAGCTCTGTCGGATTCAAAGGAGGAATGTGCAATTCTATGCTATATATAATAATAACTTGTTTTAATAGTGGCTTTGCAATTTTTCAGATATATCCATTTACTGAAACCACTATCAAATAAACAAAAACAAAGAAATGAACAGGGGTTCGAGACAGAAATTATCTAATCTAAAAATAGCACATGTTCACAGAATACACAACACATATCCCAAGTACTACTATAGGTTTCAAGTAATAGTCAAAACAATAGTAAAAATGATTCAGACCACACCAGTCAAATCATAAATGGGACCTTAACTGTAAATCCTTATCTTTAGATCAAAGCGGGTAATTGGGGGCTGAAGATACATTATAGAACTAATATGTTATAGAACTCCTCTGAAATGAGTCATTTATTCCATCACTTTTCCTGCACAGCTGCTGACCCATGTTTTGGTTCCTGGAAATAGCTGCTACCCTGTCATACTTCTTAAAAGCACATATATTGATAACTCTACTCATTCCTCCATTCTCTGTGACTGTCACTGTGTTAAAATGTGGAGTCAGCTGACTCACTTGTGATGGTAATAAAGTAGATGAGTTTGCAAAGTATTTTGTTATTTCTAAAAATGCAAAAACCAAATTACATTGAAATCATAAGGGGTGTTTCAGGGAGAGCTGTAGGATGTGGTTTCTTGTGTAATCCACAGAGATTAGCTCCAACACATATTTAAACTCTCCTCTAGGAGCAACCTTAGTGGTAAAGCAAGAAGATAAACAGATGTAAACACACCCTGGCACAAAATTATCACTTATGTTTGGCTTCCTAGTCTCCTCGTGTTACTTATTTATCTTAACTTCTCTCTGAAATCAGGGAACACAGAATCTCAATCAGTTGACATTTTTCTACTGAATTACCCAATAGTCTGATCATACCCCAAGACTTTTTTAAATTATTTCACTCATAATCCCAAATCTGCTTTGCTTCCTCATCTTAGTACACTGTAATTTGATTTCAAAATGAGGACAGTTGTCAGTAATGCCACATTCGTTCATCTATTTTACAATTCCATGTGCTTATAACTATGAAGATATGTTAATAACATCCATTCCAATAAGCCACCCTAAATTTATTATCATGAAACAAGACCTCAAGAAAGAGAATTCAAAATCATCCATGTATTTGCAACTTATTGCAATAAAGCCTTTATCAATAGACTTCCCTGTGCACATGGTGGTCAAATTGCTGGTGAAAACCAGCCAGATCTATTACAAGCTTTCTCATGGCTTCTAGGTAACCCAAGTGAGCCTTTATTGATACTGGGAAGGGATAAAGCAGGGAAGGGATAAACAGTGCTGTAAGAATTGGCTAGACAAAAGTAATGACTCTCATTACAAAGTGAGTATTTTAAAGCAAAAGAGCCTGTTGGGAATATTGTTTTATAAAATAGTGGTTTTTTTATTAACTTTTTAAAATTCAATTAGGTAACATATAGTGTACCATTAGTTTCAAATGTAGATTTCAGTTATTCATCCATAGCATATAATAGCTAATGCTCAGTACTTACTGTGATAGCTTCTTGAAAGCAGAATTTTAACCCACTGAGCCACCCAGGCGCCCTTGAAAGCAGAATTTTAGATCACATTTTCTGATTACTTCCATGTCGTACAACACTTTCCTGCTAGCAACCTTCAAAACATACTGTTTGTTAGAGGAATTTCTTTAATAATAAATAAATAGAAATTTATTTAAATTTATAAATATATAAAATAAATAGGAATTTATTTAAATTTATTTAAATATTGCACACTGTTTCATTGTTCATAAATAAGGTGATGATATTATAGCCATTAGTTGGTAGCACTGATATATCACTTTTTTTTTACTTCTCAGTGCATTCTCTTTACACAAAATAGATATATATTTTAAAAGAATCTGAATCTGTGGCAAACTTGTAAAAAACCCTATACACTTGTAAAAAACCCTATACAGTAAAGTTTATCATTTTAAGTAATCTCATCCCTCATTGTGATAGTATATCCTTTATTAGCCAGATATTGTATGAGTGACAACTTTCTAATTTCACTTTTCTCATCTGCAAAATGCTTATCATATCCAAATAACTACTATTTTTTTATATAAATTTAAATAAATTTCTATTTATTTATTTTAAGATTTTATTTCTTTATCAGAGAGAGTGGGCGAGAGAGCAAGCACAGGCAGACAGAATGGCAGGCAGAGGCAGAGGGAGAAGCAGGCTCCCGGCCGAGCAAGGAGCCCGATGCGGGACTCGATCCCAGGACGCTGGGATCATGACCTGAGCCAAAGGCAGCTGCTTAACCAACTGAGCCACCCAGGCGTCCCTTTTGATGAAAATTTAATCTGTATAAACAATATATTTGCTGTAATGCGTGGTTCATGGAAAACATCTTTTTTAATTATAAGCAACAACAGTATTAGAAATTAAGTAAATGTGTCTATAATATTTAAAGTTTTAACAAATAATTCCACTGCTTTGCCTTATTTTCTCAAATCCCTTTACCACTTTCACTGACAGAGTTAAATGTACTTTTTCTACTAGTAGCCAGCTCTTTGTCTTTTGTCAGAAAGATGCCCTTGTGAATTATTTATAATAGAGATATTAGCAATAATAATAATAATAATAAATAGCAATGAAAATGTTAAAAAAAAGTTTTCTTAACTAATTAGGGTTCTTAGACATCAATTAGAGGAACCACCTCGGGCAAGCAAATTAATCTGCAAGACATTCCCAGAATTAACAAGTCAGTCAGATACAGGGTTGTCCGTAGACTGAAAGGTGAAGCAAAAGGACTAGGTTTGGAAAATAGGTAAGGACAGTGAAAAAAGTGATCAAATTTTGGGGCAAAATAAATTCTTAGGTGTCCTTTCAATGGAGTCCTGTTCATTATGTAGCAGAAACTCTAGAGATTATCTCAATCCATTGGAGTCACCCCATTTATTAGCTTGCTATTGACAAAGTTATTTACAAACTGTAGAGCAAGAGGTTATAATGTAGAAAACTGATGGTAATGCACAGGATTCTTGTTAACAATAATGCAAGTTAGTGATTTTTCATTAGAAAACATAAATTCTATAACCCAAATTATGGGCCCAGAGCACTTCTGCTGCACAACTCTGCTTATATCCCAAATAACCATGTGAACTAGTTTTAATATCTGCTTCTCTTATTAATTTTTGAATAAAAATTCTTGACACAAGTATTTTATAATTGTGTGATAACCATGCATTTAATTTCTTGGAGAACAAAACACACTTTAGCATAACTAGGTTCGTTCACAGAACCAGCCTTGATAACACACTTCTATATGTTAGAAATGATGTAATAAATGTAGAATATTGGGCACTTGTTTGGTATTCTTTGCCATGTTTTGCACTATCTAAAAAGAGATCAGTGAACTTGGACTGGAGTTAGTAGACATGGAAGAAAATAAAATATTACAGAGAAGAATACTCTGTGGTCCACAACCTAAACGGGCTGGGATTCCCATCATTTGGATCCCTGTAGCTTTACAAAAGTCAATTAAATTTTTGTATCTCCGATTAAAGTTGATTCCCCAGTACTTTTTCAAACATATCTTGTAAAGTATTGTTTCCCAGAAAAAAAGGGATTTTGCACATGTATCTGCCTTTGTCTCTGGTCATGATCTCAGTCAGGATCCTGGGATCGAGCCCCATTTCGGGCTTCCTGCTCATTAGGGAGTATATTTCTCAGTCTCTCTCTGCAGCTACATCCCCCTGCCCCACTCATGCTCTCTCTCTCTCTCAAATAAATAAATACAATCTTTAATTTTTTAATTAAAAATAAGATAAATAAAATAAAATAAAAAGTCTGGTCTTACTGCCCCATTTAGCTCCTTTTGTTTTTTTGAGTTGTATTTAAAGCAGCATGAGAGAACATGAGGCTCTCAAACTTTAAAAAAAAAAGGAAAAAATTGAGTTTTGTTAGGATTTAAGATCTTGTCTGCTAGACAAAAACGTTGGCTTTGTTAACATGTGAAAATCAACAAAAGAGAATAAGATCGAATTCTAATAATTTTTGTAGAAATTAAAAATTTCCTCCAACCCAATTACATACAGACCCATTAAGTAAATTCATTCCAATGTCCCAAACCAACCTTTTCTAATAGTAATGCATCTGTGTAAACAGGGTCAACCCAAGGAATAAATAAATATTATTATTTTTTTTCCTGTCTCTTCCACAGTCACATCTGGGTATATTGGTAGCAAGCCAATTATCTATCTTATAAGACATGATATCATAAGGAAGGTTATTCTGTCCATTTGGAATAACTGAAAATCATTGTAGTTTTATCTTGGTGCAGTAACTTGAGATGGCACAGTGTGGGTTATGAATATATTTTATTTTTTTTACTGGGAAGAAGAGATTATAGAGATATTGGTTATCCAAGAGAGACTGACAGGTGTTGATAGTTGCCAGGTCAATATCCATCTACTCTTTCCTTTAATATCAGAAAGCACTGAGGGATTGACAACAAGGAAACTTAAAACAACATCAAATATTTTATTGTCTCTTTTCTAGTTACATTGTAACCTTATGACAAAGTATCAGTCGTACAAGATATCATTCTCTTTTACCTCTATCTTTCTGCCAGAAATGTGGGCTTAATAGTGAGAACTCCAACAGCAATTTTTGCAACTGTGAATGAAAAGCCATGAAAACCTCTAAGATAGTTCACTTGACTTTCTTAAGACTCTGAACCAACACCAGAAAACACTCTCTGTAGTCTTCTTGTTAAATGAAAAATATGGTTAAACCACTTTTGACAGTCTACTACCTACAGCAAACTGTAAATCTTAATTGAAATATGTCCTCTCAGCTGTGCTTAAGCAACTGAGTCCTGAGCTTTTTAGGTTTTCAGTCTGAAAGAGTACACCTCGGGTGCTCTGAAAGGGAAGAGAAAGGACACCCTGTTCTCCATATAAATTAAAGAAGAGAAATCTGTGCATTTAAGTGGGCCATATAAAATTTATCAAGCAATTATCTCCTAACTCCTTCCTATCCAAATTACCTGATATGCTCTCCCTACTCCTTTATTCCACGTTACTGCCTTTTCCAGGATTCTGTATCACATCACAGCATGTCTTCTGTTATTTCCTTCTTGCAAGCTAGTTTTGTTTTCTCCATCTAAAAAAATCAACAATCATTGTGTATTTCAATTCCCATTTTCCTCAAATGCATTGATTCTTCTTATCTATTACTCTTTTCTCATACTCAGTGTCTTTGTCTTTATGGGGTTTGTACTTTGCTTTTCCCCATTCTTTACTGCCATTATATAATCAAATCTAATAACTTCTTAGAGAAAGTTAAAAATTCCTGCATAGCCACACGTGAACACAAAGTCACTGATTTTTAGCAAACCTATAAGATAGTCAGACATCCATTCAATTTCTTTTTAAGATTTTATTTATTTATTTGACAGAGAGGGATGAAAAGCAGGCAGAGAGGCAGGCAGAGAGAGAGAGGAGGAAGCAGGCTCCCTGCTGAGCAGAGAGCCTGATTTGGGGCTCGGTCCCAGGACCCTGGGATCATGACCTGAGCCGAAGGCAGCGGCTTAACCCACTGAGCCACCCAGGCGTCCCTCCATTCAATTTCTTAACTGAGTCCCAAATGCATCCTGACTTCTAACCTAAACCTAAGTTCTACTTCTTACACGTTGTTATATGACCAAATTCTTTCAGTTCAGTATTTTGTAACATTTAAATATTAGTCAATTGATGCTTTGTTTGTGTATTTCTATGAAAATAATTTGAATACTGTAGATTTATTGTTATATTTATAGGTTTATAATCAAAGTTTCATCAGTTGAAGTTTTTGGAAATTTCAGATATAATGATTAACCTAAAATGATACTGCCTCAAATCCCTCTGATATCAAGGCCCAACTCCTGATCATAGCCAAACCTGTGGTGGATAGTTCCATGGGAAATTGCAGTTACTTAACACTGATAGGATCTCATGTTCTCTCTCTCATTTTGGAATGTCTCCAACACAACCCAAAAGTGTAGGAGAGTTAATGTCCTCTGAGGACAGCTCTCAGTGAAGTGGAAATAAGAACCATAGGTAAAATTGTCAGTTTTCAGGTCTTCATGAGGACAACTTAAAGAAGTTTCTCAGGACCTTTCAGTAAAAGCAAGCCTTCATTTTCTATCCACAACAATTATATCAACAATGTACCTCTTTGACAAAGTTGCTTCTTCACTGTATCACTTTCCCATTCTTTTCTACCTTGGATAATCTCCCAGATAAACTAACAGTACTCAAATCCTTTGTCCTACTCTTTGCTCTCAGGATAAATGGAGCCAAAAGACTTAGATTAATATCAAGTTCTGAATGGGATCTTAGAGCTATTTCTGTCCAGATTTTCATAAACATAGGGACCTTTGAATTATCAGGCTATAAATAAGTTCTAAATGGAGGGGGCAAAAGCAAAAAGTAGAAATTTTTATGTTTGATTTTTAATCATGATTAATTGACTTTATTGATTATTAAAAATACTAACATTATAAAAGTGTGGATCTTTGTAAAACAATGTCTTAATGTAAGAAAGAAGTTGCATAGTCCTTTTGAGAATATTAAACCAAGTGTTCAGGTGCCATCTAATTTCTTGTTTAATCCAGAACTTTGGTGTGCATCATCTTGAGGAATAGGATTTTGAAGTCCAGACAGACTAAGAGAAAACTGATCCAAATGTGTGTGTTTATATTTCTGCTTTTGTTGTAAAAATCAAAGTGTGATTGCTGGTTTAAAATGGTAAAACTAATAATGTTCATGGACTCGATTATAAATTTTCTAATTGTATGGGAAGAATCCAACAAAGATAGAATTAATTGATTTGCAAATCCTCAAAGAGCTACAGGATCAGGTAGTGGTATGTTCTGATTCAACAGCATCATAATGCAGCATTTTATATGTGTGGCTAATGGATATTTTCATGAATGTTTGCTAGCTAGTCAGCCAATACAGAGAAATATTAGGTAGGGTAATTACTCACAGTTGTGTTTAATATAATGAGAGAAAATTATCAAATGGCACTAATAATAATAATCCTATAGCAGGCTAAATAATTCAATGATAATTACAAGTATTAATCTAGCTTTCTTCCCTGATTATGACTCTTCTCTCCTTTATCATAATGGGAGTAGCACATTGTCTGCAATGAATTGTGAAAACCCAGCAGTGACTTTGGCAGTGAAGGCCTCCCATCAATTTTGATAGGTTAAAAGGATTCTGGTTGGTCTTGAGCAAATGTGTCAATTTTTTTATTCTGTGTGTGTCATAAAAGAAAGAAGCAATAGTAAATTCTTGCTGTTATTCCATGGAGCCAATAAAATCATACTGCCAACAAGAGGCTGTTGACACCATAGGTGTAGTTAACTGTCTTGAAATACTACGCCTGGAAATAAAATCCTAATATTTCACATAACCTCTTTTTTTAAAGAAACAAAACAAAACAAAACAAAACAAAACAACTATACTGCTTACATTTAGGGCCCTGCTGTTGTGTAACTATTTTTGAACATGTCTTCTGTAAGTGTATATATATATATATATATATATATATATATATACATATTTTTCTGTGCAATAAATTCATTTAGAGATAAATTTGGATTGCAAATTATTTTGGGGGAGGCGTGGTATTTGTGGCTAGTCTTACAAGTAAAAAGGACTAAAAGAAAGAAGAAAAACATTTTTTATTACAGCATATTTACATCTGTCCAAAGTACTTATCTACTATAATACTGACTAATGTATAATACTGTACACAAAGAAAGAAGCTAAATGAGTTATAATTCAGTCAGTGTATAGCTGGCCATTTTAAAACTTACCACTGAATCTTTCTGGTATGCAATGTGATATCTGGCAATCTGGTCCAGTTCATTACATCAGGTCATTTGTATGTTCTTATTACCATTTTGATAGCATAGCACATTTTATAACCCAGACATTTTACAATGGAACTATGATGCATGTATTTTCAAAAGTATAGACATACATGAAGCTATGAGGTCAAAAAAGATGAATGTCCGTAGTACCATATAGACTCAACAAATAAAAGTGTCCAAGGGTCTGAGTGTGACTTATGAATATTGTATAAGATTAGGCCAACATGTGGTTTTGATATAAATAATCTGTTCTTAAATTAGAATTACAATCGTTGAGTACAGTGTTGAAAATGGCAGATAGATTTTAGCTATCTTTGCTCACTAGGGAAAATGGAAAAATGTTTAGTTTGGTCAGATTTTCACTTAACTTCTGAAAAATCTTACGTTTGAGAGAACCCTTCTGAAATAAGAATCCTTAAAGACATAACCCCTTTGGCACAAGTTTTCAAGAAACTTGTTTGATGTTGTAGACAATTCTATGGCACACGTACTGTTCTAGATGTTTCATGCCAATAATATGTAAGCCATACCAAGGCTACATATACATATAGAGATGTTCCTCAGCTTACAAGGGGGCTATGTACAGAGAAACACATAAAAAATTGAAAATGCATTTAATACCCCTAAACAATCAAATATCATAGCTTACCTTAAGCTTATTTAAACATACTCAGAACACTTACATTTGCCTGCATTTGGGCAAAATCATCTTAAGCAAAGCCTATTTTATAACAAAGTATCAAATATCACATGCAATTTATTAAATATTACATTAAAAAAAGAAGAATATATATATTCTATATATATATTCTATATATAGAATGCTTGTAAGAATATCAGGTGTTCACCCCTGTAATCTTCTAGCTGACTGGGAGCTGTGGCTCACTGCCGCTGCCCAGCATCACAAGATGGCACCATATAGAACAAGAGTTTCAGGTGGTAGGTGTTGTAAATTTTACCCAAACTGACATTGGTCAAACTCGTTTTTGTCATCATATATATCAAGTAGTTTTCTCGGGTTTATTTTTAGAATATCCTTGTATAATGAATATTTACACTGATATCTAGTATAAAAATCTTGCAATTTAACAGTAGAAACATTAAGATATTGAAAATCAATCTATTTCTTTAATTCATTGAAGACATTTTTGGCTTGTTTCCAGTACTTTCTTACTGGTTAAAAAGTGAATTTGAAGTAGTCTGGATTTCATTATTATATGGCACTTTCCCTTTGATGAATACAAAGACGATATTCTATATTAGCTATCTGAGAAGAATTTATTTTTTTAATTTTATTTATTTGTAAGAGAGAGAGTGAGAGAGAGCACAAGCAGGGGGAGCAGCAGGAGGAGGGAGAAGCAAACTCCCGGCTAAGCAGGAAATCTGTTGCAGAACTGAGTCCCAGGACCCTAAGATCATAACCCGAGCTAAAGGCTCAGGCGTTTAACTGACTGAGCCACCCAGGTGTCCCAATCTGAGAAGAGTTCTCTATGCTATTCCTATTAATATGCAGTTTAAAGTCTAGGTAATTAACTTAATATTTTAGTGGCTATTGTATAGATAGCACTATGTTCCAGGTAGAGAGTAAGAAAGAAATATTAAATCAACCATATTCTATGCATTCTAAATGAAAATAATTAATCAATCATAATAAATCCTTCTATTTATGGAATATCAACTTATAAGCTTTCCTCCATATGAACAATGCCAAATACCAGAATAAAGGGTCATCTAATACAAATAAAGGATAGAATTAAAGAATTCTGGTAAGCCATTTAATTTTGAAAAATGGTGTTCTATTGTTGCTGAGTTGTGGTTTTCCGTTACATAATATCTGATAAGTGTAGAAGTAACATGAGTGTTACGTGAGATGAGAAATGGTATATAATTAAGATATTTTTAAAAGTACAGATAAATACAAATTTGTAAACATAGCATTATGGAGGAGTAAAAATAAATGATAGCTACACACTCTAAAGTGAATAAAACTTGGAAAGCTAATAGAGAAGTAAAACAAGGACAGTGCAAAAAGTATGGTACATTTTTATGAAGTTCAAACAAATTCTGTGAAACCATAGATGGACTTAAAGATACTATTATGTATCAAATATTGTAAAAATTAAGCAAGGAAATAGCAAACATAAAACAACCAAAGCATACAAACTTGGGTAGATACAAGAGGTGTGATCATGTTCTACTTCATAAAGAGATGAGTTAATAGATAAATACAAGTAACTAGACTTTTTAGAAGTTCATAAAACGTTGCCTGTTATTTCTTAGTAATATAAAATATATGGTTTTCTAACAAAAACGTTTATCTTAAAAATATTTAAAAATAAATTTCAGGCTACTCCTAAGGTTATATTTACTTTTCCACTGTGGGAAAAGCTGGTTGTTGTAGTTGTAGTTGTTTGTTTGTTTTAGTCTCCTCCTAGTTTTTATTATTATAATGTGGAATGAGGAATGTTAGATTGAAAAGTGAATTATTTTATAGACAAAAATCATTACTTGATTCACCTCCTGGTACAGCAGATGGAACTCCTGAAAATATGCCCTTTTGCCTTATGGAAGAGTAACAGTTATGCTTACTTCTGAAACATACTTGGTGGTGGCCCTAAATAGTGACACCATAGTAAACATTTTGAATATTTGCAATTAATTTTTATAGTCATAGGGCTCCAAAAGGCACTGCAGGTATCTTAGCAGGTATTTCAATAAGGCTAAAAGTTGCCTGACTGTTTAAAAATATTAGCAAGGCACAAAACATGGCAGAAGTATTGTCCTCAGATATTATTTTTTTCCATATGCTCCTGATTTCACACATGACAAGTTATTTTTTCAAATATTTATTATAAAAGTTTTTATTTATTTATTTGACAGAGATCACAATTAGGCAGAGTCAGGCAGAGAGAGAGAGGAGGAAGCAGGCTCCCTGCTGAGCTGAGAGCCCGATGTGGGCCTCGATCCAAGGATCCTAGGATCATGACCTGAGCCGAAGGCAGATGCTTTTACCTACTGAGCCACCCAGGCTCCCCCATGACAAGTTATTTTGATAGATGTATATACAGTGTATTTTCCAGTTATAAGAAAAATGGTTCTGCTATTTTTAACCTTTTTTTAAAATTAAATAATTTTTTTCATTGAAATTTTATTTTTTAATGTTTTACTTCTCTTTTCTTTTTTTTTTAAAGATTTTATATATTTATTTGAGAGACAGAGATCACAAGTAGGCAGAGAGGCAGGCAGAGAGAGAGGGGGGGGGGAAAGCAGGCTCCCTGCGGAGCAGAGAGCCAGATGCGGGGCTCAATCCAAGGACCCTGAGATCATGACCCGAGCTGAAGGCAGCAGCCCAACCCACTGCGCAACCCAGGCGCCCCAATGTTTTACTTTTCAATATACTACTTAGAATATAAAACCTATTCCATTTTGTAAGATGTTTACCATTTAAAAACTGGTAATTTTCTCATTGTGTCTTCCCCTCACATTGCTTTATTTTGAATAAAAAATTTCACAATAAACATAACTGATGCTTTCCTTCTGATGGTCCCTCTGTTGGTCATATTGTATATGAGCCATGACAATTAGTTTTACAAAATTTATTGATGTTTGTTGATATGTTTTATCATAACTAATTTTCCCTCCCTTATCTAGATTCCCCAGCTTTCAGACAGGTGGACACTTCAATAAACCATACCCAAGGGATGTATCAAGTACTTCTTAGACATTCTCTCAGATCCTTGAGGTGTCATTTTGCCTAGGGATTTGCAATAGGTTCTGCCAGAGGCACCACTGTGACAACTGATGTCCATGGTCTATCTCCTGCTAAGCTCAAGAGGTCACTGGTTTCCAAGTTTATCTATACAATTAATGCATACCAGCAAGTTCTTTTTTTTTAATATTAACAAACTTATTTTAAAGTTTATATGGAGAGGCAAAGACTCACAATAGTCAACATAGTGTTGAAGGAGAACAAAGACTGAGGACTGACTTCAAAGTTTACCATAACGATTGGGCGCCTGGGTGGCTCAGTGGGTTAAGCCTCTGCCTTCCGGCTCAGGTCATGATCCCAGGGGCCAGGGATCGAGTCCCGCATTGGGTTCTCTGCTCAGCAGGGAGCCTGCTTCTCCTCATCTCTCTCTCTGGCTGTCTCTCTGCCCATTTGTGATCTCTCTCTCTGTCAAATAAATAAATAAAATCTTAAAAAAAAGTTTACCATAACGATAATTGTAAGCATGATATTGTAATACCACAGAAAGACTAGATTAAAGCAACAGAATATATATTATCAATTATATTTTATATATAATAGAAAAGCAAAAGCAATACAAGAGAGCACAATACAATCTTTTAAACAAATGGTTCTGTAGCAATGGTGAAGCTAAATCTAAAAATATAAAATAAAATAAATCCAGGCAGATATCCTACACTCTTCACAAAAATGAACTCAGATTGGATTATAAACCTAAACATGAAACATGTAGAAGGTAATATAGAAGAAAATTTAAATGACCTTGGTTTTCGCAATAACTTTAGCTAAAAAACACAAGCACTGAATTTAAAAATGTCTACTCTGTGAAACACAATGCCAAGAGAATGAAAAGGCAAAGCACAGACTATGAAAAAAAATTTGCAAAATACACATCTGGCAAAGGACTGTTAATCAAAAATACACAAAGACCCCTTAAAACTCAACAATGGGGGAAAAACCGGATTAAAAATGAGCCAAAGACCTTAGCAGATACCTCACAAAAGAAAATATTACAGATGGCAAATAAGCATATAAAAAGATGCTTCACATCAAAGGTCATCAGGAAAATGCAAATTAAAACAAAAAAGAGACACCAGTACATACCCAGAATCCAGAGCACTGACAACAGAACATGAAATGTTGGTGAGGATGTGGAGCAACAGGAATGTTCTTCCATGTATATTGAGAATAAAGAATGGAAAACAACTTGGCAGTTTCTTACATAACTAAACATATTCTTGCCAGATTATTCAGCAGTAGCAGCTCTTGGTATTTATCCAAAGAAGATGAAATCTATACCCACAAAGATGTCTATAGTAGTTTTATTCATAACTGACAAAAGCTTGGAAGCAACCAAGATATCCTTCCATAAGTGAAAGGTCAAAGAAAGTGTAGTACATGCAAACAATGGAATATTATTTAATGCTAGAGAAATGAATTACCAAGCTATGAAAAGATATGGATATAAATATTTAATAAATATTTGATTTTAGGCTTCTACAAGTCTATCAATGTTATTAGTATATTTTAACAGTGAATGCTCAGCATTCATGAATTTACCTAATAAAACATTTTGGGTTCAATATTTTAAATACTTCAACCTCTATGATTATATTCCTAATAATTTTGAATTGGGGTAAATAAACCTTAATTTTTTGTAACTTGTTTCTTATTGCAAGAGAGCTCAATGAAATTTTAGAAAATAAAAATTTACAAAAAAAAAGTTTAGTTTACTATTGCCAAATAATTTAAAACTTTATCTTATATTCAAATACATATATTTTTCTAAATTGATTTATATGCTACTAAAACCAAAAACTTTTAGTTATACTAGATTTCATATCCTGCAATCAATGCCAGAAATCCATCTGGCAATGATTTGTCTTAAATAGAGTTAAGATGGGTGTTATTACAATGCAAGATGGAAACAAAGATAGTATAACAATAGGTGATACATAACTTTTCCGTTTTGATCAAGTTACTAATCTACAAAAGGCTTTTATCAGTGACAGACTTGGGACTTTAACAAAACTTTTAAACTAGCATGTGCGACTCATTCCTAGAAAACAACACAATCAATAACACTTTATTTAGATTAAATCATGACTATTTCTCCATTTGAATAAAAAAGGTAGCAACCCCAATAAGTTTATTGAACATGAAAAGTTGAAATGCTATAATGCTCCTAAGGAATTAAATGATCCAGTCAAGAATTACTAAAAAAGGATATAAATTACCAAAGTGTTAGTATAATTGTAATGTACAACTGCCCATTATCGTTCCATAGTGTAGGCTTGTACAAGAACTCTATAAAAGAACTCCACTTCTAAACTGTGGAAAATATGTTCCCTTTCCCCCTATATACAACTATTAAGCCATTCATTTAGCTTTTAAAATATCCACTTAATACAGGCTTTTTACACATTTGAACAGGCAGCAGGGCTCTATTCTTATCGCTTACATCTGAAGGATAGACTTCTAGCGTAAGAGGTAAAGCCCATAAAGGAGCCCAATAATAACAACAAAATACAGTTTAGTGAGCCCTTACAATCTGCCAGCTACCTTTCTGAGAATACTTCAATTAATAAAACATATAAAATACCTGACCACAAAGAGCTCACATTCTTTTGAAATATAATAGTGAAATAAACCAATAATAGAGGGGCACCTGGGTGGCTCAGTCCATTGAGTGACTGCCTTTGGCTTGGGTCATGATCTCAGGGTCCTGGGATGTAACTCCCCAGCAGGCTTTCTAGGCAGTGGGGTGTTTTCTTCTTCCTCTGCGCACCCTCCCAATTCTCTCTCTCTCTGTCTCAAATAAGAAAATAAACCAGTAATAGAATAATGATTGATGGTTGATGGTGATAAGTGATACAAAGAAATACAAGAAAGGTAAAAGCCATTGGAGAATGCTGGGATGAAAGTTAATTTTATTTTGTGTTGGGTGGTTATATCTCATTTATGAGATGTTATTTGCACAAAGACCCAGGAAGTGAAGGAGAGTGTTATACAAATATTAAAGGAAAAGATTGCTCTAGGCAGAGCAAGTAAGTATATAGACTTTGTGTGAACAGCTTGTCTGTTACTTTTGAGGAAAAGCAAGGAGGCCAATGAGGAGTTCATAGTGGTGGAGAGAGGAAGAACGTATTGATGTATGACCTTCTAGTACATTAAAACGCCTTCAGTTTTTATTTAATATGAAAGGGGAAGATACCAAAAGACCCTCAACAGCAGAATAAAATCATCTGACTTGATTTTTAGGTTAAATTGCTGTACCAAAATAAATTTGCAGGGAGAAAGGAGTGCAGTTTGTGTGGAAGTGGGGTTATCAATCAAGTCAATAATTCAGGAACATATGATGGTGTTTTTAGCATGCTGGGTGGTAATAGAAGTGGTGAGGTATGGTTTTCATTGTGTATATATTTTGATGGTGAATATTCTGGTGAACAGGATGGGGTATGTGCAGGACAGACATCAACATTTATTTTACCTGCACAAACAGAAGGGTGGAGTCTTCATTCCCTGATATGGAGAGAACTCTGAGTTCAAATGTTCTTTCTCATTAAATGGCATAGTGATGATGAGGATTTAGTCAGACAGTGAAAGAGAGCAGTAAGCATAGTGTTAAGCGGTAAGACATTATAATACATTGGAACATCAAAAAACGTTGTGTTGGATCATCTGTTTATGTGAGTAAATAAATAAATAAAGCTTCCTGGGGTTCTGATAGAGGTAAAGAAGACTGCTATATGATCCAAAGGGGCACGTGCACCAAATGTTTATAGCAGTAATATCCACAATAGGCAAACTATGGAAAGAACATAGATGTCCATCAACAAATGAATGATATATATATATATATATATATATATATATATATATATATATACACACAATGGAATACTACTCAGCCATCAAAAGAAATGAAATCTTGCCATTTGCGTTGACATGGATGGAACTGGAGGGTATTATGCTTAGCAAAATAAGTCAACCAGAGAAAGGCACTATCATATGATCTCCCTGATATGAGGAAATGGAGGTGCAATGTGGGGGGTTTGGGGAACAGGAAAAGAGTAAATGAAACAAGATGGGATCGGGAGGGAGACAAATCATAAGAGACTCTTAATCTCACAAAACAAACTGAGAGTTGCCGGGGGGGGGGGTGGGGAGGTTAGGGAGAGGGTGGTGGGGTTATGAACATTGGGGAGGGTATGTGCTGTGGTGAGTGCTGTGAAGTGTGTAAACCTGGTGATTCACAGACCTGTACCCCTGGGGCTAATAATACATTATATGTTAATGAAGAAGAAGAAGAAGAAGAAGAAGAAGAAGAAGAAGAAGAAGAAGAAGAAGAAGAAGAAGACTACTATAAATCAAATGCTATGGTTTTCAGCATAGAGTGTGTAATCAGGCACATTTTATTAAAGTAACCAAGTAAAATGATGGTCGAAAACTGGAATAACAGAAAACATAAAAATCAGAGATTTTAAAAAGAGATATGGGACAGTGAAGAGAATATAGTCAATGATATTATAATAGTGTTATATGGTGACAGATGGCGGCTATATTTGTAGTGATCATAGAATAATGTATGGAGATCTTGAAAACCTGAAACCAATGTAACACTGACTATCAACTACACTCAAATAAAAAAATAGTAAAAATAAAACATTTTAATTTAAAAAGATAAAAAGAGGGACAAGAATTTGAAAAGTGAATTTCAAAAAGAGTAAAGATGAGGCTAAGACATACTCTGAACCTTGAGGAAAACACCATTTTGAAAATTCTTCCCATTTTGAGAAAACTCAAATGAATCAATACCATAAAAGAACCCATTTTAACTGAGAGATGTAATGAATGCTCAAGAAATAATTTTATGACAGGATAATTCTTCCCTATGAAACAGCATACAGAAACCCGGGGAAACACCTGGAAGCCAAATAAACTATACTGAAAATAAGAATTAGGAAAAAGATAAATGATGAAAGATAAGAAAATTAGACCTGCGACAGAGACCTGGTGAAGAGAATTTTTAGCTTGTGGTTTAATGTTTTTGAGGATAATCTAGAGTTCATAACTGCCTTGAGGCAGGCTGGTTGTAGGCAGTTTAGGCAGACCCCTAAGAGAGGCCTACTTTGGGCAAGTGGTGTTGGAGGAGGCCATTGGGCTGGACAAAGACAAATCCAACCATTTGACTAAAGTGTCTGTGAAGATGTTGAAGTCAGATGCAGCAGAGAAAGACCTGTCAAACCTAATCTCAGAAATGGAGATGATGAAGATGATTGGACAGCACAAGGACACCATCAACCTGCTGGGTCCTGCACACAGGATGGTCCTTCGTACACTATCATGGAATATGCCTCCAAAGACAACATACAGGAGTACCTGCAGGCCCAGAGGCCTCCTGACCTGGAGTACTGTTACAATATCAGCCACAATGCAGCAGAGCAACTCTCCTCCAAGCACCCGGTATACTTTGCCTACCAGGTAGCCTGAGGCATGGAGTACCTTGCCTCCAAGAAGTGCATACACCAAGACCTGGCCACCAGGGAAGTGCTGGTGACAAAGGACAACATGATGAAGATCTCAGACTTCAGCCTTGCCAGAGATATCACCACATCAGTTACTATAAAATGAGAACCAACAGTGGACTGCCTGTGAAGTGGATGGTCCCTAAGGCCATGTTTGACCAGATCTACATCCACCAGAGTGACTTCTGGTCTTTTGGGGGTGATCCTGTGCAAAATTTTCACTCTGGAAGCCTCCCATATCCTGGAGTGCCTGTGGAGGTGGTTTTCAAGCTGCCGAAGGAGTCATTTGATGGATAAGCCAATAAGTGCACCAGAGAGTTATACACAATAATGAGGGGTGGCTGGCATGTGGTACCTTCAAGCTGCTGGTAGAAGACCTGGATCATACTGTGGCCTTGACCTCCAACCAGGAGTACCCGGACCTGTCCTTGGCCCTGGAACAATACTGTCTATGCTTTCCCAACACCCAAAGCTTCACCTGCTCCTCAGAGAAGAATTCCACCTTCTCTCATGTGCCGTTGCCCAGGGAGGCCTATCTGCCCTGACACCCAGCCCAGCTTGCCAATGGTGGACTCAAATGACTAGTATCCCTATTACTCCTGTCCAGATTCCGTCATAAGCTGTAACCCTTACCCCCCACCCTCCCTGCAAGACTCACTGCCTTCTCCTTTGTCCCTTTCCTACTGGCAGGAGCCAGCTGCCTACCTGAGGCCTTCACCCCTTGAAGTTCACCTCTCTTCCCCTTCCTCTTCCTCCTCCTTACAACCTGCTCATGAAAGAAAGGAACAGAGAGGCAGGTACTTGCTCGTGGCTACTTCCTTCCCTCCCATATGTTGGACCAAGACCCCTCCCTGTCATCTGGTACTGCCTAGACGTCGAGAGAGTTGGAGATGAGGCAGGCCAGTGAAAGCTGTTGGAGCTTTCCTGGTTTGGTTTTGTCTGCTTAGCATAACATGTAAGACTGAGTTCTGGTGGCAGGGACCTAGTCCTTGGGGCTATAGCACTAGCGAGGGGAGGTCAACTGCTCTGGGCCTTGGCTAAGAGCAAGCCCTGCTCCAGAGATATGGTGCCAAGGGCTTATCAATTTTGATACTAATTTGCTTTGCTGACCAAATACCTGGTATCAAAAGATGGGAAGGCAAAGACTGGAAGCAGTGTTGTGACCATGGGGTCCAGCCCCAAACTATGAAGAAAACACAAAGTGTATAAATCTGAGTAAGTATATATTTACACACCTTTTTAAATAGGTTGTTATCAAAGATTTAATCAATGGGTAATATGCTCCTCGTGGCTGGGAAGCATCAGTTGCCATATATTAAAAACAAAGAAAAGAGGTGTCTGGGTGGCTTCCTCCAAGAAGTGTCCCTTCTTTTCAGGTCATGATCCCAGGGTCCTGGGATGGAGCCCCACATCAGGCTCTCTGCTCAGTGGGAAACCTGCTTCTCCTTTTCCCTCTGCCCTGCTTATAGTTCCTCTTCCTGTCTCTCTGTCTGTCAAATAAATAAAATATTAAAAAAAAATCAAGAAAGAAACAAAATGTTTTTAAAAGGTCTTTTTTTTTTTTTTAAATTTTCTAGGGGTGCCTGGATGACTTAGTTGTTTAAGCAGATGTTTGCCTTTGGCTGAGGTCATGATTCCAGTGTACAGGGATCCAGTCCTGCATGGGACTACTTGCACCCCAAGGAGCTTGCTTCTTCCTCTCCCTTTGCACATGATTCCCCCTGTTTGTGTGCTTCTTCTCTCTCTCTCTCTCTCTCTCTTGCTGTCATTAAATAAAATAAAATCTTTTACTAAATAAATAAAAAAATAAATAAATTTCTAAACCTACTTTCAGTTTAGGTCCCTTAACAATAATTGCTACTGCTTCATTAAAAAAAAAAAAAAGATAATTTAGAAAGATGCTTCCAGAGTTAAAAAGTTGTTTTGTTTCTTTGTCAGGATTCAATATAGAAGTGCTTTAAAAAGTAAAAGAAAAAATATGCTATATTAACTCTAATCACACTATAACTTTGGTGGTTATATCAAGATAATGAAAAGTGATTTTAAAGCAAATTTCATTATTAGACATAAAGATCAAGTCAAAATTACAGAAGAGTAAAAGGATGAATTCATCAGGGAGTATAATAATTCTTTTTTTTTTTAAGATTTTATTTATTTATTTGACAGAGAGAGATCACAAGTAGGCAGAGAGGCAGGCAGAGAGAGAGAGAGAGGAGGAAGCAGGCTCCCTGCTGAGCAGAGAGCCCAATGCAGGACTCGATCCCAGGACCCTGAGATCATGACCTGAGCCTAAGGCAGCGGCCTAGCCCACTGAGCCACCCAGGCGCCCCGGGAGTATAATAATTCTTGAATTTTAATACGTAACAACAGATTTGGGGATATATAGGGAAAAACTAAGAACAAAAATCATAACTTCTACCTTGGACGACAAATGGAAAATAATTTCAACACCCTTATTTTAAGATTACATAGACAAATGGTCATCATATTGGTAAGATATGTAGGACTTGAACAAAATGATCAACTAACTAGATATGCTTGATATTACATTACAGTAACTGAACTAACTGAGGTCAGTCTTTGGTGAATCACAGAAACAGGTGGAGTTGTCAAACAAAGGAATCTTTGTTTACAACATACAAGGAGTTCACAGGGAATAAGTTCCAAAGCCTTGACTGTTTGAACAGGAGAGAGATTTTTATTTAGTATTTAAGATGAATACTCAGAAGGGAGAGTTTTATTATCCCGTGTATGGTTGGTCATAAGGTTGTGGATGCATGCACATCCACATATGTATTTGTGCAATATGTATTGCATGTTCACCTGAATGAAGCTTGTATTCCACCGAGGGCAGAAACTTCAACGTTAGAATAAAGCAGAGGTAACTGTTGGACAAGGGAAAGGAACTCTGCAGGCTTCAAGAGCAGATAGAAACTAGATGGGGTCTTGGGCTCATTTTCTGGGACAAGGAATGAAAGGCCTTGATTGCTTTTGAAATAGCACTAGGAGTTTTACCACTGATTTATTGTCTCAATAGCTTAGGCTATTTCCTGCTCTGGTGGTGACTGTTAGTTTTCCCATTGCCTTGTTCCCTCAAAATCCTTAGGAGTGAGGTTTTTGCATTTCTTTGTAAGAACCTCCCAGGAATTTTTGGAAGAAGTGTGCTGGGGCAAGTACACAGGTGGGGTATAGATCATTGAAAATAGCTGGGGACAAAAAATGACTTTTCTTATGTCAGGAAAATTATATCTCTTCTTTAATTTTCTAGGAACCTCTAACTCTTTCTGCTGATGTTACCAGCAGGCATCTGAGATATTACTGATTGTTCTCTTGAACCTAAGGAAAAGGAAATGTAGAAAGCAAAAGAAAAAACTTTAAAATTGGGGCGCCTGGGTGGCTCAGTGGGTTAAGCCGCTGCCTTCGGCTCAGGTCATGATCTCAGGGTCCTGGGATCAAGTCCCGCATCGGGCTCTCTGCTCAGCGGGGAGCCTGCTTCTCTCTCTCTCTCTGCCTGCCTCTCCGACTACTTGTGATTTCTCTCTGTCAAATAAATAAATAAAAATCTTTATTAAAAAAAAAAACTTTAAAATCTATCCTGCAACTCATCAATTCACTGCAGCCACCTCTCTGTCTTTCCCTTTCTCTTTTTCTCTCTTTCTCTTTCTCTCTCACTTTCTCTCTCACATACGCACAACACACGCAAATCGACTTAAAGCAATATTTAATTTTCCCTATTCCATTTTAATATACTTGAGGCATGATCATTTTCTTAGTAAATACAAGGAAAAAAAATCTAGGATTCCATCATTCTGTGTGATTAAAGTATTGAGGAATTTACTTTCAATAGCACTTATAAAAACATATTTTATTTAAGGAATATTATATAATCAGGTGCCTGCATTTTTCTTATTCTCTAACTAGTGTTATTTGGCAATTAATATTTTGTCAATCAATATTCCCCTATACCTGAATGTGTGGGCAGTGAGAGATGAGTTAGAGGCAAGGATGGTGAACACTCCCAACAACTGCAGACTACATATATCTTAAGCCATGATTTTCTTTGCAAAGGTCAACATTGATAATGTTCTAGTCATACCTCCGTGTACCAGGAAAGAAGTAGCATATTTCTTGAAAGACACAGCTATCAAAGCTCCATTGAGAAACCATAAAGATGGAGAAGGGATTTGCAAATTAAATATCTGATAATGGACATCTACTCTGATTATTTAAAAATGAATAAAAATAAAAAACCTTACTAATAACCAAACAGAGTATCCAATTTTACATGTGAAGGAAATAATGGAAGAGACATGTCACCAAAAGTATATGGATGGCTTATAAGCACATGGCCAATTTCTCAACATTTAAACATTAAAGAAATACAAATTAAAATCATAATGAGACATGCTTACATATCTATTAGAATGGCTAAAATTATAAAGGCTAATTGTACTTGGTCTGAGCTAGATTGAGAAGCAACAAAAAATCTAAACTGTTGTTGGCATATATCATGATACAACCACTTTGGAAAATAGTTTCAAAAATTTTTAAATGAAAAATATGTTGCAGTTACACAAATAGCCATTTTATTCTAGGCATTTAACCAAGAAAAACAAACCCTATGTTCATACAAGGACTTGTATGTGAATTTCATATCAGCTTTATTTTTAAGAATTGAAAACAGTGGAAATGTTCATCAATGTCCATCAATAGAGCAAAGACAATTGGAGATTCTCAAAGTAATGATGCTGAGAAAAGAAAATCCAGGCAATGAATAGTATATACTGTGTGATTCCATGACTACAAAAAATCTAGAAAATACAAATTTATATATAGTCACAGTCATCAAATATATGGTGTGATTTTAGTGCCTTCTTCTGTGCTCCCATACCTTCCTACACTTGTATCTCCGAGCATTTGTTACACCATGTGAAAATATGAACTCTTTCTCTTTATTCTGTCTTACTAGAATAAGAATCCTTGAAAGTTTATGGACAATTGAACTCTCAGTTATTAGCAGAAATTCTATCACACAGTAAGTTTCCAAATATAAAAGCCAGAGTTTTACAATGACTTCTAAGCTTTTACATGATCTAGCCACTCATTTAACCTCTGTGACCTCTTTCCCTGCTACTCTTCAGTCACTCACAGTGGCCTCCTTGCTATTCCTCAGATATGCCAGGCATGATCCAACCTTATGGCCTTCAAGATAGCCAATTCCTTTGTCTGGAGTGACCTTATTGCTGATAGTTCTGCGCAAATTCATCACCTTTCCATACATTTGTTCAATTGTCAGCTTCATTGTAAATACCCTGATCTTTCTATTAAAAGATTTAACTCCCCATCCCCTGCCTAGCAACCTTGATTTTTCTCACCCTGATCGAATTTTTCTTTTTCCCCATTGTACTCTTCCTTTTTGAATGCACTATGCCATTTTTATTAAGGTTTATAGCTTTGAATTGTCTCACCCATTAAAATAAAAGTTCTACAAAGCCAAGTATTTCATTTACCAGTGTAGTCTGAAGTAATATCTGCCATATAATAGTTCAGTAAACAACTGGTAAATTTCAAAATAAATTAATGTTGAGAGTATACTGAATTTCATAAGTCATTTCAATATTTTTTCCAAAAAATAAACTACATAAAACATACTTTAAATTTATTTTCAAAATATTTTATAGCATATAATGGACAATATACATAAGCCTAAAGAAACAATCCTATAATTAACCATTTCATACCTACTTAAAAACTGCATAATACCACACTCTTAGATCCTCTTTGAATGCTCTAAAATAACCCTTCAAATGAAATACATTTTAAAAACTCACAGATTTTTTGGCAAATAATTTAATAAAATAAAAGTTTCATTCATCTATGTAGATCAAAATAAATGTTTTTAATAAGCATGAAATTATAACTCTGAAGTGTGCTAAAATGAAACCACCTGCTAAGGGTGAGAGAACAAAAATAAACATCCTTTTTCCAAATAAGAGGAATTTATTACCTTTGAATCAAAGCATGTGGATTTGTTTTAACTGGCAATAAAGCAATATGGAGACACAAACCATAGAAAGTCATATTTTAGATTTCCAAAAGACTTCTAAGTGAAGAGTATACATTTTTTAATTGCTACATAATGCTACATAATGACAAGATGACAGGTTGTGGCAAATAGCATTTTAAAAGCTCTACTCATAATGGAACGGAAGATGTCATTTCCCTATAATCTTATATATGTCTTTAATTTACTATATCTGGATACAACATATTACCAAACAGATGTTCATCAAAGACTAAATCATTTTTAATGGAACATAATAATTTGAACCTACATCTATTAATCATTTTTTTCGATCTAACATTTATAGTCTCGCTAAACATTTTATCAGTTGTTGACAAAATTCAAAATAAATAGGATAAAAAGTCGTGTTTGGAAAAGTAGATTTCTTTTCAAATTGGCATTTAAATGAAAATATTTGCTGATATTTTTAAAACTTTAAATGTAATTTTATATATATCTGACCTATCAGATGATATAAAATTTTTGGAGAAAATATGACATATTTTTTGATCTTGGTTGAAGGTATTAATAAAGAGCAACTGTTTGTATTATTTGTATTGTGATATCTTAGTTAATAAACATGGATAACTGGTATAAAATATGTTTTTTTAAAAATTTTATTTATTTACTTGACAGAGATCATAGGAAGGCAGAGAGGCAGCCAGAGAGAGAGGAATGGAAGCATGCTCCCAGCTGAGAAGAGAGCCCACTGTGGGACTCAATCCCAGGAACCTGGAATCATGACCTGAGCCGAAGGCAGAGATTTTAACCCACTGAGCCACCCAGGCGCCCTAAAATATGTTTTTTTTTTTAATATAGAAGTATAGTTCTTGCCAAAATATGGAACTAGCTGGAACTGAATGCCTCCTTCAAAGTCAGCTCTGGAGAAATTATGCAAGTGTAATATGGAACTATTTCAGATATTAACCAAAAACAAAGAAATGATGATAAACGCCTTAAAATACTCAAAGTTGCCCTTGACTGGTATGTTTCAAGCTCTATTCCTGGTTTGAAGACAGGTTTTAACAGGCCTGTCACTGTAGAAATCCGCTGGATGTTTAGAGGCTATCAGAACTGTACAAAACCTTGAAGGGGTAAAGACTTGAAAATTCTTTAGAGAGATTAGCTCCCTAAGGCATTATTCCTCCACACATTTTCCTCCAATCAATTAAGACTGATGGATGAGGGGCACCTGAGTGGCTCTCTCATCACGTGGGTGGTGGGTTAAGCCTCTGCCTTCATCTCAAGTCATGGTCTCTGGGTCCTGGGATCCAGCCCCACATCGGGCACTGCTCAAAAGGAAGCCTGCTTCCCTCCCTGCTTGCCTGCCTCTCTGCTTACTTGTGATCTCTCTCTCTCGCTCTCTTTCTCTCTCTCTGTGTCCAATAAATAAATAAAATCTTTTAAAAAAGGCTGATGGATGATAAATTATGAAAACTGCTCCCTCCAAATGATGCTTCTTCATAAGGATTTAAGAATTTAAAATTGAAACTTGACCGTAGGATTTATCTTATAGAATAACATCAAGTGAAGGCAGTTTTTATTAGTTCTGAAGTATTTGTGATTCTGAATTCTTGGCCTCATTAGTAAATTTATTTTTAAATTCTCC
Source organism: Mustela nivalis (assembly GCF_964662115.1). Taxonomy (NCBI): domain Eukaryota; kingdom Metazoa; phylum Chordata; class Mammalia; order Carnivora; family Mustelidae; genus Mustela; species Mustela nivalis. Next base: position 3,466 of record NW_028134892.1, on the reverse strand, counting down.
CATGGAGTGGTGATTGGCCTTCAGTCTTTCATTGATATACATCATTGGGTCAAATGAGATGTGTGTGCCCAGAACTATATATAATCTTTTTTGTATTTCACTGGAGATGGCATTTCTGAGTTTTGTTCAATTGAATTTGGACAGATGTTTTAATAGTCACTTCTAGAGTTGGCCCTGGAGAATATCTTCCTTTTTTTCTCTTCCCGATTCTCTGAAAAACCCTGACTAATTCACATTATCACAGTAATATCATAATTCAAGTTTTTCCAAACACTATAGCTGCAAAATAGAAGGAAGCTACTCAGAATGGAATACTATTGTGAATGATTGAGAAAGAAAACATTATTATAATTAAGCTACCAGGTTTCAATGTATTTTATTGTTGCTTAGAAAATCCTAGCATACCCAGACTTTACAGAGATTTGATGATCCTAAGAAGAGCTGAACTCATGGACCAAAATAACTATGCACATAAAAAGTACAATTACTTACCTAAAAAATATGATGTGGTTAACTTTATATGCCAATCCAAGTGTTATTGGAACAGGAATTAAAAAAATAGCTTAGGGGCGCCTAGGTGGCACAGTGGATTAAGCCACTGCCTTCAGCTCAGGTCATAATCTCAGGGTCCTGGGATCAAGTCCTGCATCAGGCTCTCTGCTCAGCAGGGAGTCTGCTTCCCTCTCTTTCTCTCTGCCTGCCCTCTGTCTACTTGTGATCTCTCTCTGTCAAATAAATAAATAAATAAAATCTTAAAAAAAAAAAGAATGACTGTACTTTTAAAAAATAGCTTAAAAGGAGCGCCTGGGTGGCTCAGTGGGTTAAGCCGCTGCCTTCCGTTCAGGTCATGATCTCAGGGTCCTGGGATCAAGCCCCACATCAGGCTTTCTGCTCAGCAGGTAGCCTGCTTCTCTTCCTCTCTCTCTGCCCACCTCTCTGCCTACTTGTGATCTCTCACTGTCAAATAAATAAATAAAATATTTTTAAAAATAGCTTAAAAGTATATGATAAAATAATGATATACATATACAAGGAAAAGAAAGATACTATACTGTGAATATAAATTAAGTGAAAATTGTTGAAATAAAGAATACAATAAATGGAGACTAAGATGAATATAGCTGTAAAATGAATAAATGAGTTGGGAAAAACAAACAAACAAATTAATGACTTCTGCCCAAATACAGCAGAAGAGAAAAAAAAAATAAAGAAAATATTTAAATAAGTACTGAGATAAATTTTGGAGAATTAAAGAAAGATAAAAGATACCAGACTTAAAATGATGCCAAACACGAGATATCAGAAAGAAAACAAAACAAAACAAAAACTACACACACTAAAAACCACTCGTATACATTATGGTGAGTTTTAAGAATATCAAAAACAGAGAAGAGCATAAATGATGCCCAAGAGAAGAACAGATCACCTAAAATGTACAAGAATAATACTGACAGCACAATTCTCAATAGTAATAGCATATAAAGAGACAGCTGGGAGTTTTTATAGATGGAAAAGATATTTGAAACTAGGTATTATACATCAATCCAAATTATTGATTAAATTTGAGAGCACAGTAAAAATACAATGAAGCATGTTAGGTCTTAGAACATTTATCACACAGAGACACACATTTTGGAAAACTTCCTTGGAAGACAGCTCAATTGAGATCGAGAAAACAGAATTATGTACTCAAAGGCACATTTTGAAGGAAGGATTGAATATAGTCTGCACTGCAAATATTCTTTAATCGTATGTTCTGAATATCCTAAATTTAAGAAGTATTTGTTCAAATATTTACCTTTAAATAAATCCTAGGAGACTTTTTCTTGGATTCTGGAAAATCAGTCCATTTGGATACAAATCTTTTTGTCACTGATGGAAATTTTGATAGCCCTTAACTGTGGAATGCCTAATGTATTGTTACAGCAATTGTGATTTGCCAATACATGGGTGATGTGTGTGTGTTGTGTGTGTTTATTTTTATTTTTGATGGTTTAACTCTTCTATGAGATTTTTAAGTAGACATGATTTTAATAAATTATGATTTGTTGAAATTTATCTGAGGTTATATATAATAAAATGAAATTTGTGTGAACTAAAGAAGTGCATCTCCATTTTTTTTGTTTTAAGAGTAGACTGGTCTTTAAAAATTGTCCAAAGAAGTACATTATATTCATTATTAAATTTGATAATATACTATAAAGTATTTATGGTCATATTGGACCATATCAAATTCTACTATTAATTCATATTAATAATTACCATAAGAGGAAAAAGGGATATTTTTCAAAATAATAAAAAATTAGCGTATTTTTCAGAATATGATATAGTGTTATTCACTGAACTGAGGGAACAAATGTCAAAGTCTAACACAGTTTACAGAATGTTTTAACATAAATTGAAATTTAAATCTGACCAAATTTCACAGTTTTAAGTAAAATGATAGCACTTTATATCCTTGAAAAGTGGTAAGTGACCCAAAACATGGCTTAGAAAAACGAATTTAACACTACACTAGTCAGAGATGGTTAAGTTATGGTACAACTTGCCATTGTGTATCATCAAATGGTATATTTTTTTCTTTTGGGCTTGTCATTATATTTTATTTTAGCCATTCTGGTAAGTGTGTAGTGATATCTCAGTGTCATTTTAATTGCATTTCCTTGATGTATAATTATGTCAAAATATATTACTTTGATGTTTAATGCTCTGAACTTTCTCAGTTCAAGACCATGAAGCCACTTAGGAAAAATACAGTTGCAGAGGCACTCATAGACCAACTCTTATTTCGAAATAAGAAGAAACATTACTACCCATTCCAACAAAAAATAGATTTGTTATGCAGCAGGGATTTTATAAATTACCTGACACAACTTATATAGTAAGATGAAATGGGACAGGCGGCTTCTTGCAGCTATATACAACATCATTTTAATTTCAAATTTCAGTATAATTTTTCCAAGGTATACACAGAATATATATTTAATGTAAATTGTGAACATTTTAAACTCTGTATATGGAAATTAGTCAATTTTAAGTTTATAACAATCAAAATTAACGGAAGTTTATTTTAAATTAGTTAGCTTTCTCTGCATTGCAAGACAGAATAATCAAGAATTGGTAAGAAAAAAGTAATCTCTGTAAAATTACCGGGGGTGCATTATAAAGTGTTCGGTAACCGATCAAACTCACAATTTGGATTGAATGGCAAGTGATTTTTAAAATCTGGAACTCATTGTCAATTTTTTTTTCTTCATTGTGTCTTAATAAATTACTGTGTTCATTTGCATGGAAGTGAAGAAAAATGCATGACATTTCATCTCAACACTAACACCTTTAACTGGCAACTCTGAATGTACTTTACAGCAGTGTAACAAAGTAAAGATCAATGATGTTTCATGAAATATCTGTTATAATTCTCAAGGAGATAGGGAGTTTGTGCAAAAATGCAAATCACTTTGCGACT